>NC_053128.1:9802839-9952839 GCF_010015445.1 Perca fluviatilis
ATTGACGTTTATATGTTCTGTGTTTGAGTTACTGTCTCTAAGATTACAGCAGCAAGGAGGCAGTTTCATTTAATATGGAGCTGATGTGATTTGGTTCTAAGTGGCTATCTAATTGAGTTGAAGTTACAGTGTATACTATTAGCATGTCCTAGCTTTGCTATTCCTTGGTCCCTTTTACAAAATATATATTTATTTGAAGGTAGGCATTGCTTCTTTTATAGAATTGGCTTATTTTTATTCATAATGGGAAATGAATGTGTGTACATTAAACAAATATTGACTGTATCGATCAGATGGAATCGTATCCCATTGGATCGCACCGAATTGTTTCAACATCGAATCAAACTGAATCGTTCCATATTGAAATGGATCGTCCCTAAACCTTGTCGTAGCCCATTTATCTAGATACGTATCGGATCGTCTTATAAGGGAGGGACGCACACCCCTAATGTTTAGACTTCACTTTTTGGGAAGCATGGAATGTTCTGGCTCTACTTTCTGCACACTGAGTCTACGCCTGTCGTGTGAAATGTGATGTATAAATAAACTTGACTCTGGTGGTAAAGGAGATATTAGTGCAGCTTTAAACCACTGTTATTTAACTGTACTTACATGTGTACATGTGAATAGAAATGAGTACATTATCTCCCCACCAAATTAAATAACCCATTACTCATAAAAAGTATAAAGTGCTGTACACTCACAGAGACGTTATTGAACCCAGCTGCCATCGGATGGTTTTGCGCTGGTACAACCATCACACGGTCCTGCTGAAATTAACACATGATTAATCATTAATCAGACACTTTAAAGAAAAGATGATTCTGCCAGCCACATTCAAACTAAAATCTGCTACTCATTTTCATTTAAAATCAAAACAAAATTGTCATCTGCCCAAGAGGATTGTAGGAATTTTTATGGCTAGTATTTTAGCCGTGGTTGGTTGGTTGGTTATTTTAGAGCAGAGCTTCAACAGGGGATCCGGGTCCTCAGAGTTACTGCAGGGGGGCCACCGTGTTATTGTAATTTTTTGGAAGTTTTCTTTCAAAAACTAAAATGTCTTAACATGAATCCAACATATCATTAGCAAATATAAATCCACCCATTTGTGAAAAAGCCCCACTGATGATAGTCTTACTGGCCGATAGGTAAGGTAGTCACTATAGTCACTAAGGTAGCCATCCACAGATACAGGTTATCCTAAGGATTCACTCTGCCACATGTATGTTTAACATTAAAACATGATTTATAAAATCATGACAACAATTATTATTTTAATAGCTTAGTATTCTATGCACTTAAAATGTATGTATAAAGGCTTTAGGTCGCCCTACACGTTTTTGTATTGTAAGTTTAATTTGCAACTTAATTTTACAACACACACACACACACACACACACACACACACACACACACACACACACACACACACACACACACACACACACACACACACACACACACACACACACACACACACAGTAGTAGGGGGTCCCTGATCCATCTCTCTCAGCTAAGCGGTCCTTGACTTAAAAAATGTTGAAGACCCCCTGCTTTAGAGTGTACATGTAATTTTGACTGATTAAGGATGTTTTCATTCAGCTAGCTAGATGTTAACACACCACATGGCCAATGTTACAAGTGCTTATACTCCGCCATCTTTGTTGTAGTTTTAAGACCATTTAAATGTCACTTCACCAACACAATGGACACAAATTGGACGGACGGACGGTTTGTTGACAAAGGTTTGAATGTCAGATGAACTCACTGTGAGGTCTGATTCATATATTTCATTACTGAAACCACCACGAGCTGAGGAAGATGATGATGAAGATGGACCGGTCGAAGCCTTGACTCTCTGTTGGGTCCGCAGGTAGAAAACCAGCAGGGCGATCAATGTGCCGATCAGCAGAAGGACCACGATGACGGACGCTGCGATCCCTCCCGTGTTGTCTCGCTTCTCTGTTTATACAGGGAGGATGGCAAACATTTAGTGTCCTGTGCTAGCAGAGATTATGCTGAGGACAATGGGAGTTCAGTCAAGGCACTGCTGGTTTTGCATTTTAAGCCAGTTGACAAACTGCTGACAATAAGACAAGTTATTCTACCGCTGGATGTTTTTTAAAAGCCAAACTCCATATTTTGAAAGATGATTTTTATATTGTACTAAAGTGAACGGACAGCAAAATCACTCGGCCCGCAGATAAATAGTTCCAGCATGTAGCTTTTTGCAATATCAGGTGTAATTTGTTTTAATTTATGGTTTAAAAAAATGTGTTTATTTGATTGGGACAGTGCACGTTAATGAACAAACATGGAACACATGCATGTAAACATGCCGGATTGTAGCCAAGGGCTAATTTCCATCCGTAGTACCCTAACCCTTAGGAGGTGAGGGTACACTTAATTTTCCATTTTCGGACAAATCCAGTTTAGCTGTTTCCCCCTGCTTCAAGTCTTTATGCTAAGCTAGGCTAACCTGCTGCCGGCTGTAGCTTTATATTTAGCATACAGACATGAAAGTGGTGACAACCTTGTCATCTAGTTCTCAGCAAGAAAACCAATAAGCATATTTCCTAGTATGTCAAACTATTACTTAATATTAATTCTGAGAAAATCAGTAAAAAGAGAAGAAAAAAAGCTGTGCACATATGCAGTTAGCAGTTAATGGGCAGAAACCCCGGCCCATCTTACTCGGCAGTGCATCTGTGACTTCGTTAGCACAGTTGACTCCGACGGTGTACTCAATGTCATCCAGAGCTACGACGCCTGATGTGCCTTTGATTCCTTCAAACACAATCTGTAAACAACAAGACACAGTAGTCTGTCATTACGGTGCGATGTATGACATTTAGCTATGTGCAGAGTTTGATGTTAAAAGCAATATATCAGTACATAAATGAGACACAGTATATGTAGTTCTGACCTGGTATTCCTCAGTAGATGCGATGTTGACGTCAAAGCGTCTCCACGGCCCTCCCAGTTCACTTACCACCAGCAGCTGATGGAGTCTACCTTCAGACAGCCTCCACACCTTCAGCTGGCCGTCCGCTGCGTACAGATTGTGTTACAAAACACCAAAAGGGAAATGCATCACAGGCATCCGGACTATATCTTAAAGGATTTCACAACGAAGCCCCCCATCTTGGCAGCTATGTACTCCGACTCAGTGAAATCAGGAACCCTTCCAACCACCCTAAACCAGGCGTGTATAACCTTACTAGTAAAACTGAACAGTACAGACCCGACTCTCTCTTGAACACAGACTATGAAATTTTAGCCAAAGTAATGGCTCGCCGTTTAGAGGAAGCTGTGCCTAGTATTATATCACCAGACCGAGTAAAGTGGGACTAACTTTTTGACATCTTGGGGTGACCTGCTGGGGGCCATACAGTAGTTGCCTTTACTACCCTTCTTGCATGCTGCCTGATACTTTTGAAGTGGAAAGATGCTGGCCTGCCCTCAGTCTTCCACTGGATAAGGGATGTGTTGTCTAATCTGAAGCTTTAAAAAAATATGTACGCTACGGGGCTCTGAAAATGTGTGGATTTTTTGTGTGACTTTTTTTCAATAAACCTGCCACAGTGGTACAGTAATAAATGTTCAAATGATCATATCTGACCCTGGTGTGACTCTTGACGTTCCGGGACAAGACATGCTGCCTCTGTTTCACCGCTTATTGGGCCTTAATGACTTTTCATCTTTCAACTTCACTGTGCAATACTAAGTGCCTTGCGTTCTGCTTCTGCATTGTGTACACGATGATATTTTCAACAACAGGGGGGGTTGGGTATGTTCGATGTGGGGTGGGAATTAGAGCTGAAGATCTTTGCCCGAACCCGACGGGACCCGACAGGTTCGGTCTTAATTTCTATTATTTTACACGGGCTCGGGCTTGCGCTTCGGGTTGCCATGGTAAATGAGCGGTCAGCTGATGCGTTTCGATTAGCGTGAAAATGGATGCTGAGGAGGTGAGAAGGAGGCTGGTCTCTGGAGGACTTAGTCTGTTTCTTTGTTCCAACTTCCAAGTGGCCTATAGCCTCCGTTAGTCATGAATAAATGATGTTAAAACATGTATAAATGACTCATTTTTTACGAAAGACAAAGGAGCTGTGTGCGTGCGGCGCAGTCTCTTTTTTCTTTCTCTCCCTTTTCCGTGGTGCGTGTGCCCGCTCGCGGTGTGAAGCGCGTGTCCGCGCTATTCTCCGACACTCTGATGACTGTTGATAGACGGCCTTTTGTACTTTTTTTGTACTTTTGTCGGGCTGTAAACGGGTTCGGGCTTTTAAAAATCTGTCCATCAAAATGTACTTGTCGGGCTCGGGCCGAACTCTGTTGGGCTCGGGCCTTTTCGGGCCGTAGGTTTAAGGCCCTGGGGGACCGATTACAGCTCTAGTGGGAATGTTGATGTTGTTGTTTTGTGCTTAATCTATGTATATTGTAAAATTCAATAATAAAAGAACTATGAAAATGAGGACATGGATTCTTACATGAGAATGGCTTGTAGAGCCAGAATTTCAGGCAGGTGCCCTTGGTCGGGGGCAGGTGAGGGCTCTGCAACTGAGCGTTTTGATAGGCTGCCGTCCGGTTGCTGCTTGGAAGGAACAGGAAGTGACCTGGCAGAAAGGAAAGGGAATGTAGATTTTACACTGCAGTACATTTTTCGTACATGTTATTGGATGGATAAACACACACGCACACGCACACACACACAAATATGTTTTGTGCTTAAAAATGATCAAAATATTGTTCTCTGTTTCCTGACTCTGTGTGAAGATCTTGTTGATAAGAAGTGAAATACATGACTTGCATGATGCCACGACATCTGCAGTCAGTCAGTCAGTCTCTCTCTCTCTCTGGTTTACCTTTCTCTGTGCCCAGACTGTGGTCTTCAGGAGGGATGGAGTAGTGTCTCTCTGCTTCAGGACTCGTCAGCTCCCAGTCCAGTATGTCCACCTTGATGTTTTGAGTGTTGCTCCAGCTACACATACCTTTCTCAAGGCTGCACTTAGACCCTGGGACATTTAACGGAACAAAAAAACAAAGAATCGGTGGAGTGCTCCTTTAAAGAGGTCAGAAGCTGCAGCGTGGCTGTCGTAATGCCATTGTTGCTGCGATCTAACTAAGATGAATAAAAACTAAACAGGACACTCACAGGTGCGAGAGTAAAATCATGCCATGTTTTGAACACAAGTCTAAAAGTCTGTTGTGTTTCTCCTTAAAGGTCCCATGACATGGTGCTCTTTGGATGCTTTTATATAGACCTTAGGGTCCCCTAATACTGTATCTGGAGTCTCTTTTATATAGACCTTAGTGGTCCCCTAATACTGTATCTGAAGTCTCTTTTATATAGGCCTTAGTGGTCCCCTAATACTGTATCTGGAGTCTCTTTTATATAGACCTTAGTGGTCCCCTAATACTGTATCTGGAGTCTCTTTTATATAGACCTTAGGGTCCCCTAATACTGTATCTGGAGTCTCTTTTATATAGACCTTAGTGGTCCCCTAATACTGTATCTGAAGTCTCTTTTATATAGGCCTTAGTGGTCCCCTAATACTGTATCTGGAGTCTCTTTTATATAGACCTTAGTGGTCCCCTAATACTGTATCTGGAGTCTCTTTTATATAGACCTTAGGGTCCCCTAATACTGTATCTGGAGTCTCTTTTATATAGACCTTAGTGGTCCCCTAATACTGTATCTGGAGTCTCTTTTATATAGACCTTAGTGGTCCCCTAATACTGTATCTGAAGTCTCTTTCCCGAAATTCAGCCTTGGTGCAGAATTACAGCCACTAGAGCCCGTCCCACAATGAGCTTTCCTTATTATGTGCCATTTCTGTATCTGTAGCTATTGAGGAGGAGAGGGGGGGGCAAGGTGGAGGGTGGGGGTGTGGCCTTGACCAACTGCCACTTTGCTCGTTTGAAAGCCATGGTGTCTCTCTCTCATGGGTGGGCCAAATTCTCTGGACGGGCAAAGCAGAGAAAGGGGAGGTAACCATCTGAGCTTGGCCCATCTGAGCTTTCATTTTCTCAAAGGCAGAGCAGGATACCCAGGGCTCGGTTTACACCTATCGCCATTTCTAGCCACTGGGGGACCATAGGCAGGCTGGGGGAACTCATAAAAAAACTCATAGTGAAATTTTCATGCCATGGGACCTTTAATTTTTGCAGAGGCTGATACAAACCTTGATCTTCACATGGGTGAGCTGAAATAAAGATGTCGTCGACTGCGATGTGAGTGTCTTTGCCTCCGACTCCGACCACCTCAAACTCCAGCTGCAGAGCAGAGCACAGCACGTCATCATCTGGTTAAAGGACAAACGCAAGGTCCTACGTAAAGGTCCACTAATGACTATTCTCTAGAACTGCTGGGCCAAATTGTGCTGGAGAGATGGAAAGTTTAACATGCTGCTTTCCCTTGAAAGTGTGGATTTTTTAAGGCATCAAGGGCGTCTCTGACTGGGGGCACGTTCAGACTGGGTTGTGCGGTGGTGGGTGCCACTTAAATGTGTGTGACGTCCTGTTGTGTTATTAAATCCCCCAATGTAGCAAAAGTAGACCTTATAATTTACAATTATCATTTTCCGTCAGATGGTTTATAAATCTCGACATTTCCGACCACACTTGAAGACAGCTTCATGTCACGGAGAAAGAGAGAAAGAAGAGAGACGAGGGACTGTACTTTGTTGCAGGAAACACTCAGCTGTTACACAAACTCCACGGACTGATCTCATGAAGTGGCGTATGTATGACACGCCAATTCGTATGCCATTTTGGCGTGTTATCAAGAGGCATAATCGCTTTTTAGCATGTTTATTAACGCAATTCGCCCGCCATTGACCTACATTGCGAGTGAATTTTCGCCGTAGCGAGTAGTATAAAGGGACGTAGGACCGCGGAAGGAGGATGGTTAGGGTGGTGGATGGGTAAAACACAGGGCTTTCACCCAGGAGAGCCGGGTTCGCGTGTGGCGATTATCAGGCTTTTTTTTTTTGTGTGTGTTTTTTTTTAAGCCAACCGTTTATTGTTTTCCTAAGTGGGTTTTTGTCGTTTTTACACGCGTGACGTTCTCGTGATAGTACGTCACGTTCTCGCAATAACACGCAACGTGGCAACGCCACGGGGTGGGTATGTTTACATTTGCTGTATACAGCGCAGACATACACGTGGATAGCTGAAAATGCGTACAGATAACACGCCATTTGGCTTTAGGAAAGTGGTGTGTATGTTTACGCAAAGTCATGGTGCCATGTTGAACTCCAGGGAAGTTCAGTGTTTTTAACCCTTATTGTATTGTTTTAAAACTTTCTTGTGGCAGCGATACAGGCAGTAAGGTTTCCTGTTTACTGTACGGGACCCTCACACCGCCCCAAAACGGACTGTCATGTCTGATCGCCTGATACTTATTTGGCCACCGCAGAGTGACATCGCGTTTCTCCAAAAGTTGAAGCGGTCTGAACTTTTCGCCACAGGCCCCTGCATTTGTTTTTCCGGCTCCCCCGTGCGGCCCCCACCGAAGCAACCTAAACAGGACAAAATGAATGGGAAGGCCTGCAATTTCGCCGGGCCGTCCGACGACCGCCTAGAGTGTGAACGCAGCCTTAGAGAGGTATCTGTAAATGGGACGGGAACGCAAAGTAATGAACTGTGATTCAGCATGTGATAGTAAGACAGTTTCATCACTTGGTACATTATACTTTTGGTATTATAAGTCGATAATTGTTCCAGCCACTACGCTGTACCTGCCAGTCCTCAAGGGCACTCGAGATGTTGCCGTTGCCATGGCGCCAGACATCTCCCTGGTTCAGACTGTCAGAGAAGATCTTCACCCTTTCTCCCTTCGACGGCTTCATATACAATGTCAGAGAACCTGCAAAGTACACTCAGTTATATTGTATTATATTATATATATTATTTTGTGTGTGTTTGCGTGTGTTTCACTTAGTGCTGTCAGTTAAACACGTTATTAACGGCATTAACGCAAACCCATTTTAACGGCGTCAATTTTTTTATCGCGAGATTAACGTTCCTTTTTGGCCTAGCAAACTTTGCAGTTTTTTTCACATGCTGTTGCAACAACTAGTAACGTTAGAAAAACTACAACACCACACCGGATCTAGCTAGACCGGAAACAAAACAACAGGCACGTCGCACACGCTTGTTTGGGCTAGCGAGCCGGCCAAAGAGTAGCAGGCTAACGTTACGTTTTGAGCGGATGGCGAGCGCGAGACGCAGAAATGGATGCCAATAAGATTCTGAATGGAAAGTTTACTTTTAAAAAGTTGCCAAATGGTTCCATTGACAAGACCAAAGTGATCTGTGCGTTTTGACGTTGTGAACTGAGCTATCATCGCAGCACGCCCAGTCTGAAACACCACTTGATGGCCGAGCACACAGCTGATGGGAATTCTCCGCCCCCTCGTCAAAGCCAGGCGACAAAAGCACAAAGCAAGCCGATCCACTTTTCCATGTTGATAGGAGCATTAAAATGAGAAAAAATAATGGGACAAAAAGAAATCAAGGGACATTTACAATAGATAAAAATGTGCGATTAATTGCGAGTTAACTATGACATTAATGCGATCAATCGCGATTAAATATTTTAAATCGTTTGACAGCACTAGTTTCAGTGTGTGAAGGTGTCTCACCAGGATTCACTCCTCCCATGTGATACCAGAAACGGACACACTCAGTCTTGGCGGTTCCTTGGCGAACAGGGGAGGCGAGGACTGCCGCACCACCAGAGGGAAGGATGTCCGCCCCGGTGTTAACCACCATGTAGAAACCTGAGCAACCAACCGGGCAGAGGAGGATCACAATCACACCGTCTCTCAGTTTTCTGCATGTACCGTGTATTTAAATATTACTATTATTTTTCTCGGATTCTGGCTCACCCAGTTCAGTCTCCAGAGTGTGGTCAGTCTTGGGTCCAGTCATGGCGGAGGTGCGTCCGCTGCGGTGGAGCCAGTGAACGTTACCAGAGGTGCTGTACCCACACCGCTGGCCTTCAAAGGAACACATCCTCGGCACGGTGCACGGGCGGTCCACGAACGTCACATCGTCAATGGCGACCCGTCCGTCAAAACCAGAGCGAACCGCTTCAAACATCAGCTGGGTTGGAGAAGGAATATGTTAAAAAAAAATAATCCACATCCATCGGTTTTGGACTTTTTAGGGGACACCTTCCCCTCTATTGTCACTAATTTCCTAATATGAAAGACGCGTGAAGGTCTGTGACATTGTTTAGGAATTTGAGGCTGACTGCAGTCATTCCATACCCGGAAGTTTGTGAGCTGGTGTGGTACGGGGCAGTGGGCCTCGTGCCACGTGTTGCCATGAGCTGCGCTGCGGGTCCAGAGGACGGTCTCATAACCGGTGTTATCCAACAGCTTGACATTCAGAGCACCTGGACGGCAACAGTGGGAGACGACAGGGCAGTTAAGTGGGGGAAGAGAAAGAAATCATATTTGTGATTATTCCCAGCTTCTGTCAGGTAAGTACAGTAGTTAATATTTCATTTCAAACCAACATATGACATTTTACTCACAAAAAAACAATTTGAACAGGCAGACTTTTAAGACTAGATCCTGTACTTTTTGTACGAAATGAATAACTTCAGGTATCCCCCCCCCCCCAAGGTTTAAAGAACCATATGCTTCATTATTATTCAGGCTTTATAAATTATAGAGTGTGGTCTAGACCTACTCTATCTGTAAAGTGTCTCGAGATAACTCTTATGATTTGATACTATAAATCAAATTGAATTGAATTATTCTTTCACTGTAAACTGCTTTCTTTTTAGTCACTTCCTCACCTGTGTTCGGCCCGTAGAGTTTGTAGAAGAAGGACAGGCAGTGATCTGTAGAAATTGGTAACTGTGTGTACGAAACTAAGCGTCCGAACGCACCGCGCAGAGAAGGACTCCACATGTCTACCACGAGACTTCTGCCTGGACATCAACAGAAAAAGACAGGCGGGGATTTAAGTCAGTCTCAAAGCCTCACAAGTACAGCAGTGACACTTTATATGCTGCAGGTAAACTGTATTGTCTTAAAATATACAATATGATTGATGGAGATAACAAGCTATTTACTAAGATGAAAACATGTTCCCCTTCATAGACTATTAAAGATAATATCACTTTAGCTCATCCAGGGAACAGGGAATATATCATGAGCCTATATTTCAGCCTCTCTTTCAGTTTTTGGAGTAAAAAGTATCTTAAGTTTCTTCAACAGATGGAGCACTGCTGTCACTGTGTTGTCGCTCTGTGAGGCTGATACAGAGTGACGACCAGTAGAGTAACAGCTTCCAGCCTTGAGGCTGGACTGGGACTAGAATAACATCCCAAATGTCACATATAACAATCTCAGCCTCATGAGGTTTTGGTGGGTTTGAGGGTCAGATTTTCTCACAAAAAAACCCCACAAAACTATGAACAATATGAATATGAATACTCTAAGTATTTTTAATACTATTAATAATAATAATAATACTATTAATAATAATAAAAATACATTATATTTGTCGGCGCCTTTCAAGACACCCAAGGACACCTTACACACATGAATAAAAACTAATATAACCAATACAAATGTATCAATAGTAAAATCACGGTGACTAGTTAAAAACATTTAAGTCAATAAAATTAAGGTGGACAGTAAGTAAGTCAAGTTTATTTCTATAGCACATTTAAAAACAGCTCGCACTGACCAAAGTGCTGTACATAGCGCATTAGCCACAGGGTGATAAAATAAAAATAAAACACACTTACAAATCAGTGATTTAGGCTAAAAAGGACATCGAAAGACAAACACTTAATTACAAACATAGCAGGATAAGACAATTAAAATGCCGGGAAGGCCAATGTAAAAAGGTGAGTTTTGAGCCTGGCTTTGAATATCACAATTGAAGGGGCATTTCTGATGTCAGGTGGCAATCTGTTCCACAGCTGAGGGCCAGCAACAGAAAAGGCTCGGTCACCTTTTTGCTTAAGCCGGGACCGTGGAAGGGTTATGTTGGGTAAGTAAATCGCAAATTAACACCTGATAGACAACTGCTGCATTAATAGGTAAGGTAAAGGTACTTTATTGTCACATACACAAACATGTAGCGAAATTCATTCTCTGCATTTAACCCATTCCGCAGCCATTTACAGCGCCCGGGGACCAGCTCCAGATCTGAGCCAGATTGGAGAACCTAGTACATGTTTACATATACATAGCACCAAACCTTTGTTACACAATATCCTCCTACATGACCCATTTAAAATGTGATATTTTCTACTAGAGAGGCTAAAGAAAGATAGAGGCAAAGTGTGTGTGTGTGTGTGTGTGTGTGTGTGTGTGTGTGTGTGTGTGTGTGTGTTTAGGATACTAGGATAGGATATTAAATAGTAAACTGTTTATCAGTATACACTGTGAGCTTACCGATCCCGATGGTGTGGTCCATCCCATCGATCGCCGCCCAGTCAAAGTTGTCACTGTTGTCCTGATACCATCCACACAGTCCACCCTCAAAGTTACAGGACAGTCCTGGGCAGAAAAATAAATAAAAAGATTCTATTCTATCAAAGCATTGCAAACATTTCTAGGTTAAATATGAAAGTGTGCATTATGCAACATCATGTGTGCATACTGTAAATAGTCCTGAGAGTTACCTGTTGGAGAAGATGGGTGGTAGTTAGCGTGACAGCTGACAAAGTGAACGTTTTTCACTTTAATCTTGGCGCATGGACAAAGTTTCACAGCACGAGCTTCAAACGCCAGCTGGGAAACAGAAGTGAAAAACGGATGAATGCCATTCACAAAATGAAAGTTTATCAGTAAATTAGATTTTTTTTAACCAGTTCCACAACATGCCACTGTTTTATTTCAACCAACTAAAGAAGGCAACTGGAAAATGACATGTTTCCTTCCTTCTCTTTGAGCTGCAGCTTCATTTTTTAGCCAAATACAAAATATACAACTCACAACATGGATACCCCCCCCCCCCGGCATCACCACCCACCCAGACAAAAATCAACAAAGGATGACACAGTAACTACAATATTCGAAACCACTTAATAGAATAGTAACACAATAGACAATAAACCATAAACCAAATAAACATATGACAACACCATAAGGCGTGCAATCCGACATACGTTATCATTCATCCCGGTCCAACATTTCTGGACCTCATCAGAGGACCATAGGACATGAACTAATTGGCCATCCTCTGTCTTACATTTCCAACAATTTAGTGTGTCTTTCAGACCAATTCTAAGAAATCTGGAGGGAGTCCAATAGTCCCATAGTTTTAATATTCCTACAGATTCTGTCCCACTTCTCATCATCCAGTGTAATACTCAGATCCCTTTCCCATGTCTTTTTGAGGGCTTTCCAGGCTCATTCCCCCAGGTTCTGCATTAGCATAGAATAATACCCAGAAGCCTCATGACCTTATGACCATATTTCAACACCATCTTATCTAAACATTCTGGTTCCTTCAGGGCTGAAGACCTGGATCCAAAAATCCCCACTTACAGATGGCAAAGTTACAAATATCAAAAAAATTGAGACTTAGGGATTCCAAATTGGCTGTACCTGCTGTACTTGCTCAAAGGATTTCAACATGCCACCGAGATACAGGTCCCCAGTGTGACAATTCCCTTTTCCATCCAATCCCTCCAAAAAAGGGGAGATCTACCAACACATAACTTTGGACTGATGAAGTATTTAGATATGGATCCAGTTCAAACAGCCAGGCCACTTTGGTCCAAACAACATTTAAGTGAGAGATTTGCATTTTGTTTTCTATTGTTTATATATTTTATTGTTAAAACTTTAACATAAAATGATGACTAGTTACCAGTTGCCACTGATTAGTTTTTGGTACCGGCAGGATAGAAGGTCCCTTTACATGGAATGTTTTCAGACAACCTGTTTTTTGTCTTTGAAGTTTGAACTCTTTATTTTTCAGAACAGTTATCATATCTGTCATCAATGTAAACATTTTAAATGTGATAACGATCATGGTACCGTCGTATTATCATCGTGTTAGCTGATCTGGAATTAGAGCTGGGCGATATGGAGAAAATCAAATATCTCGATATTTTTGAACAAATACTTCGATATCGATATTGCGACGATATTGTAGGGTTGGTTGGTGTTTTCACAAAATATTGACAATGAGATTTGTGATCAATAATCATCAGTAATGTGGATACAATGACTGAGTAGCCTGGGTAAAGGCAAACAGCTAGAACAGTCTGGTAAGTTCAGAAAATGACATCACTTTACTGTAATGCAGCCTTTAAAACCAGGATCATATTACGATATCCAAAATGTAAGACGATATCTAGCCTCATTTATCAATAGATATACTATTGATATATTGCCCAGCCCTACCTGGAATCGATGTTTTCTGACTCCAATAGACACGTTGACGTGTTTCCACTCTCCCTCCCCGGTTCCTGTTTTCCCACTGAACTCCCACAGCTTTGGCTGCATGCCCAGCAGGCTGTCAATCACCCTGACGGACAGCTCACCTGGAAACAGAGTCATGTCAGAAGATCTGAGTCACGTGTGTCATGGGGAAAAAGTAACAAGTAAAAAGAAGACATGTCGGCTTATAATTAATTAATTTAGTTACCAATGTGATCTGGATTCCCAGTTAACGCAAAATCAAAGCTCAGGGTGCATACTGGGCCGGAGGGGCCCAGGAGGGGGGTGCGTGTCTGGGCCTCGGTCAGCTGCTGGCCTGGGGCATCGGCCACATACAGGTACTCCTCTATGAAATGTGAAACAAACAAATATTTGATGATTTTTCAATCAGAGAATATTAATAAACCAATGGTTGAGTGGTGTGCTGACGGACAGTAGTTGTACCTTTGGATGTGGAATTTTCATGGAGCACCCAACCTTGACTCCCAATGCTGGAGTCAGTCCAGCCTGAGCTGCCCTCAGAGTAAGAGAAGTCCCCTGCAGAAAAAAAGGATTCATGGAGACATCTCACTCAAAATGAGACACAAATCACACAAAGATCATTGCATGAGACAGGGGTCATATAGAGGCCAGACTTAAGCATATTAATTCACTCATAATAAATAAATAGACTGTTTAGTTTCCTTTTAATTGCAGCAATTAAAAGTGTACAAACAATTTGAACAATATATCACATTACCCTAATAAAAAACTAAACTAAACACAGGATTGCTCATTTTGTCGCTGTCATATGAAAACAAACTGTTATTCCTCCAATTTCTTTATTTGAATAGTTTCGGATGATTTAAAGGTCCCATGGCATGAAAATGTCACTGTTTTTTAACATTAATATGAGTTCCCCCAGTCTGCCTATGGTCCCCCAGTGGCTAGAAATGGTGATAGGTGTAAACCGAGCCCTGGGTATCCTACTCTGCCTTTGAGAAAATGAAAGCTCAGATGGGCCAACCCGGAATCTTCCCCTTATGATGTCATAAGGGGAAATGTTACCTCCCCTTTCTCTGCTTTGCCCGCCCAGAGAATTTGGGCCACCCATGAGAACGAGAGAGTGTCAGTACCCGATCCGTGCACGATTCGTTCTGCGCATGTGCAAGATGTTCACGCATGCGCAGATGATAATACTGTTTTACAACCTGCCCGATCTGTTCCACGCTAGCCTACACTGGGAAGCTAACGTTAGTTTAGCTAACAGCTAATTCGGCCAGATTCAGTCTAAAATAACGCATGCGCAGAACGGATCGTGCAGGCAGATCGGACAGCTAGATTCAGTCTAAAATTAAAATAATGTTAAGTCAAACTTAATGGGAAAAGCAGGCTACAGCTAAATTAAGACTTTACAGTAATAACAATAAAGACAAGTATTAAGTGATTGTATTTTAAATGAGCACAAGTAAAGTAGAACTGACGTAACAGCTGTTATATATGTTAACGTTTATTTATTTTTAAGTTTTATTTTGAGGGTCTTTTAAAGTCTACATCCTGTCTCAGCTAGAAGTTAGCCAAATTAGCTGTTAGCTAAACTAACTAATTTCGGGAAAGAGACTTCAGATACAGTATTAGGGGACCACTAAGGTCTATATAAAAGAGACTTCAGATACAGTATTAGGGGACCACTAAGGTCTATATAAAAGCATCCAAAAAGCAGCATGTCATGGGACCTTTAAGGAATTCTTCACTTCTCTCAAGAAGTCCTCCAACAAAAAGTTGTTGCATATGAGCGTTTTCGTATCTCTTTCCACAGGACAGCATTGTTTGCTGCAGTTACAACAATCATTCAAATGAGCATTTTCTGATCTACAACCTCTTTTTGTTAAGGTTTGGTGAGGTTAAAACAACTAAAACTACTTGGCTAAAGTCAGGAGAAGAAGGTGGCCAGGGTTAAAGCTATAGTGCGTAGTTCCTGTCTCCCCCATGAGAAATTCTAAGTAATGACAACAAAACTGTTGTTGCATCCACATGACAGAAGCCTTCCGTGATCGCGCAGTAGACTCACCACATTTGGCTTCATCCTCGGCTTCTGCACAGTCACCGTGAAAATCACACATCTTGTCCGGTACGGTACACGGGTGTTTAGGAGGTTTAGGGATTTTTGCCCAGGTGTTATTGACTGTTCAAAAAGAGAATGTGAAATGGCAGATTTATCACACCACATAGGGACTCTCAGTCTTTAACACAGATGGAATCAAAAAGACTGTTAAAAAGGATTACCAGATGACAAGCGGCATTCAGGAGACAACACAATGCTATCGACAGCGATACCTCCATATGCAAAGTCCCTGACTGCTGCCATTATTAAAATCTGTAATAAGAGAAAATGAAGTGGAAGGAATATGATCCAAATAACAATTTCATCCAAACACAAAAGACTAAAGCTCTGAAGTGCTATATACCCATTTGGTGAAAACAATTGCCATTTAAAAAAACTAAAACATAAAGGCCCTAATTTATGAATTGATCAGGATTTGTCATTCAAGGACTTAAGTCAAAATGCTGTGCTCCCAATTCTCATCCTTTTTCTTTTTTTTTTCCTATTTCCTAACTATTTTTATTTAAATTTCAAAATAAATGACATACATCATACAGGCAATGGTGAACAAAGCATATTTGAAACAGCATGTCAATTCCCCCCCCAAATCCACCACCCACGCACCAACCCAGATCAGGTCCAAACCAGACGGGGACAGACAACACTGACCCATACACACAGACAGACACACACACACAAGCAAGGGCGCACAACATCCAAAAGACAAAAAAATAAAAACAGATAAACAAGTACATAAACAAATGAAGAGAAATGCAGGAAGAGAGAGAATAGGGAAAAAAACTCATCCTTTTTCTTAAAATATTTTACAGTGTTGCCATTACAAAGTGCCAGCAACTCAACTGTAAAATGTCCTGCTCAATTAAAATCCTTATTAAAAATGTTTGGTTTTTTTATATTCTTTTTTGAATACCAACAGATCTTTACACTATCTTTAAATTTCCATTGGGTTGATGTTAAAGGCCTATTTTAAAATATCAATCAAGTAGCTATTATCTATTTTTATCTTGGATAATTGAGTGCTTGGTCCCTAGGATTGGGTGTTAACCATAGACTGTATAATATTAATGGACAGAGCATGTGCGACGTCACCCATTGGTTTGTGGAGATCTGTTGTCAGTCGTCGAGTTTGCCGTTACGGGCGCAGCCATCCTGGTTGGCGATGTGACGATTTTAGACGAGAGGGAGGAGTGAGGGAGGAGCTGCTTACACTCTACATTACGTTACACACTTTCACTGGCAATCACATCATAGCCACGCCGTAAAACACCCCCTGCTTTATCGCCGATTTTAAAATTAACGAGACATAATTCAAAAAAATGAACATCATTCTGTGTAGCAGAAGACTTAAAACTAGCGATTGAGACCATAAACTCATTATGAAAATGTTTACTGAAGTCATAAATCAAGTGAGAAGTGGGTCACTTTCTCAGACTTCTACAGAAACTGACCTCCTTTTGCAACCGCACGTGTCTCCCCCCCTGCTGGAATTCAGATAGAATGCAGGTTTAAGGCACTCTGGCATTTGCAGCACTTCGCTGAACCGGATGTTTTGCCAATTAATATTATACAGTCTATGGTGTTAACCTGAATTTCCAGAAAATTGGCAAAAGAAAACGCTAATTAATACTCATTTCCATTCACTACCTTTATGTGAATATCAGGAGTTTGGGTGTTTCCACGCAGTCGGATGGAGCTGATTTATTGTCTCCATGGCTCATTACCTATTCTCCAATGCTTCTGTGTGTGCAAAGATCACTTTTCTCTTATATATGCTCATCAGAATAAACTCTTAAATATTAATATCAGTTTTGGCATAAAAAAACAAACAGTATCAGTCGGGCTCAACTACCGGTTGCTGTGAGAATTTACATGTGCAGTCGCTCTGTGTCCATTAAATCCATGTTTACATATGTGATAAAAAAAATATTGTTGTTCCCATTTCTGTATTTATTAATCTCTGTTTTTTAAGCTGTTAGAGGCTCCAGCTAGCGTCCGTATTAAGGTTACAATCTCAGGGGAAGTACTCACTTGGAAAGTGGAGTTGGTGACGATCTCCACCTCTGCCTTCACCCAAACATCGCCCAGAGCGCCGCCCCTCTCCCACACCGGGTAGATCTCAGTGTCTGCCACCAGCACCGTCAGACCGCCGGACCTCGGCCCAAACTGGTGCGTGTACATCACCATCTACGGCGGGCAGATACAGAAAAAACATGTGGAACATGTTGGACTGGGAGTAAGTCAATTACTGTGAAATTGAGGCGTGGGAGTAAGATAAAAAGCTCTCTGACTGAAGAAGAAGTCAGCTGGGCTGGGACTCACCTTGCAAGGATGTGAACTATTGGTGGGTTCAAGGCAGGGACTGTAGAAAGCAGCCCAGTCCATTTTGAGACCACCATCAGGGACAGTGACGTAAAGGAAGTGACCTGCAACAACAAAATTAATGCTATCCTTTCCTCATTTTAGGGCTGTCAATCGATTCAAATGTTTAATCGCGATTTATCGCACGCTTGTCCATAGATAACTTGCGCTTCATCGCAAATTAATGAAGTTTTTTTGTCTGTTCTAAATGTACTTTAAAGTCAAGCTCAAGTGGTATTTGAGACTCAACGTACTCTGTTGGTAACTCAATTCACATCGACAGCACGTCTGGAAGGGCTTTGAAACTCAACTAGCCATTTCAAAGACTGCTGCATCGCCTCCTGATTTACTAAGCTACGGAGCGGACCGAGGCCCAAATCACAGAACACACATGCTTTAATTATGCATCAAAACAATGAGTTCCATTTAAGGGAATTTGCATTAACTCGTTATTAATGCGTTTGAAAGCCCCAATATATATATATATATATATATATATACACACACACACACACACATACACACAACACAATGACACAGTGTGGTTTCGGCAAAGAACAACATAAGGTATAAGGATACTGGGATTGATCAGAATATGATACCTGTTACACTGTTGTTGGAATGATCCCTGCCTGGTCCTTTCAGAGGATCGGTGACCGAGATCTTCTCCTGATTGGTCCTTACCCATTTCAGACTGGACGGTAAACGGTTCCAATCACACAGGTCCGCCTCAAAGTCACAGCGCCGGTAACTTCCTGGAGACACAATATGTAAACACACACAACTCGCATCAACTGGTGATCACTGCATGTATATGTGCACACAGTAAAATGTACTGTGCGGATTGTATATAAAGTTACTGCTTCTCAATGAAGTTTTAGGAATATTGTGGAGTTTTGACAAGTGTATTCTAATACAAATAGCGTTAGGGAAATTTGATCGATTATGTGGGGAATTTGGGAGAGGGGCTACTTTAAAGGAATATTCCAGAATACGTTTTAAAGCAGCACAAAAAACTAATTTTCTCACATCTTTGTCGTACTGAGCAGCTATGCAGATACTTTTGATTTTATGTGCCGATTCTTTCTTTAAATATCAAGCTTAGAAACTTCTGCCTTTACACAAATACAGTGGAGGTGAAGGGAGTTTTATTCATGGCGCTAAAAAACGCGAAAAATTACATTTGAAAAACTGAACAGCAGCGTGTCTTCCCATAAACAACATTCTAGTTTCTCTGGTTAATCCACAGACAAGCCTGTACACAGCTTTAATGGGACTATATCTTCATCAGAAAGTAGTCCAGTGAAAGGTCTGTCGATACCACAAAAATAATATGTTGGGTCTTTTTCGTTGTTGGTTGAACTGCTCCTTTAATCTCGTCTTTGGTCTTATGTTTTGTACTTTGTCTGTTTGTACAGTTAGTCATCCGTTTTCCAGACACATTACAACATATTTACTGTCTTGTGTCGTGAGAGGGCTCTCTGCTGCTATTCAGACGGTCTCTCACCACAGTTCTCCTCATCAGTCCCGTCGCCGCAGTCGTCGCTGCCGTCACAGACCTGCTGCAGCCCCACGCAGCTCCCCCGTCTACACTTCATCATCCCTGCTGGACACCCTTCACCTGGGAGTGGCACTGATGACGTAGTGAGACAGAAAAACGACATAAAAAAAATCATCGTGATTATTCCCGTCATGGCTCTGCCATCTTAACTGATCAAGTCATTCATTCGTTATAGTTAACTGCTGCTGGGACACTCCCAGGCTCCATAGAAAGGCAGGGACTGCACATGAATACGATATTTTGGGGGACTCACAGGGCAGAGCACAGTCCAGAAACTCCAGCTGGTCCACCGCCACGTCTCCTCTTCGCCCCTCAGAGCGCTGCGAGTGAAGGCGGATTTGGAAGGTTGTGGGAATGCGGCCCAGAAAGATGGAAGCCTCCCTCCAGCCACGGACACTGGTGGCCTCAGGACGCCACACTACGGCCTCGCGAGAGTCCTGGCCAAGGATGGACGCCCACAAGGGTGTGGAGCCCAGACCTGTGTGACCTACAGATACAATACTTTAATGCTAGTAAAAGTAGTACAACATAATACAGTATGTCATCCTGTCTACAACCTTGCAAGTTAAAATATAGGAGAAGCGGGCCGAAGCAGATTTGAATGTACAGTACAAAGTGTGTCCAAACTTTTGACCGGTACTGTATGACCTGTCGTCTTTGATAGCCGTTACCTGAGTCCCACAGGAAGTATCGGAGACGAAGGCGACAGGTTGGGGAGGACGGTTTCATCTCTGGGGACGTTAAAACTGCAGAGCTGAGAGACTTGGTCGTCACGGAACTCACTCCCATAAACCAACCTGTGTGATGGGAAAAATAAATGTGCAAGGTACTGATTTGTAACAGCCTGATAATCTAATAAGACTTCATAAATGTATACTACCTGTAGGGGTGGGAACCACCAGAGGCCTCACGATAGGATACTTATGTCACGATACGATGTAATTTCGATTTTATATTGCAATATTCTGCGATGTATTGCAAAATAATAACCCTTTTTCATAATTTTTTTATAATAATTTTTCCCAATTTCAAATTATGTCCCCAAAAGGAAACTTTGTCAACATCTGTTTTATCTAAAAAGATACTTTTTTCTGTTTGTTCATCTCACTTCAATTTTATTGCTGCAAAATGGGATCGCCAAGCAGACAGACTGACCAACACGTATATGATAAAACATTGATACTTAGCATCTTGGCTGCCCGGTTAGCCATGTTGGTAGAGCGGGCGCCCATATATAGAGATTTACTCCTCGACGCATCGGGTGGTGGGTAGGACTCCGACCTGCGGCCCTTTGCTACATGTTATCCCCCCTCTCTCTCCCCTTTCATGTCTTCAGCTGTCCTGTCAAATAAAGGCCTAAAAATGGCCCAAAAAACAATCTTACTGTATCGATACAGTATTGCCACGAAAAATATCAAAATACTATGCTTTATCGATTTTTAATAACACCAGGAAGACATGCCAAACCTGTTGTTTACCACAAGCGAACGTAACTACTGGGGAGAGATCTTTGTTAAACGCACAGCTTCAGAGAAATGACTGAAATGCAGTTGAAGGTTGACATTATGATCTGTTCATTACTCACTTCATCTCTACGTTTCATATTTGCATGGTGCTTTCTGCAAAAACCTTAGTCACCGACTGTTGACATTTAAAGCAGAAGATACAGTGCCTTGCGAAAGTATTCGGCCCCCTTGAACTTTTCGACCTTTTGCCACATTTCAGGCTCCAAACATAAAGATATAAAACTGTACTTTTTTGTGAAGAATCAACAACAAGTGGGACACAATCATGAAGTGGAACGAAATTTATTGGATATTTCAAACTTTTTTAACAAATAAAAAACTGAAAAATTGGGCATGCAAAATTATTCAGCCCCTTTACTTTCAGTGCAGCAAACTCTCTCCAGACGTTCAGTGAGGATCTCTGAATGATCCAATGTTGACCTAAATGACTAATGATGATAAATAGAATCCACCTGTGTGTAATCAAGTCTCCGTATAAATGCACCTGCTCTGTGATAGTCTCAGAGGTCCGTTTAAAGCGCAGAGAGCATCATGAAGAACAAGGAACACACCAGGCAGGTCCGATATACTGTTGTGGAGAAGTTTAAAGCCGGATTTGGATACAAAAAGATTTCCCAAGCTTTAAACATCCCAAGGAGCACTGTGCAAGCGATAATATTGAAATGGAAGGAGTATCAGACCACTGCAAATCTACGAAGACCCGGCCGTCCCTCTAAACTTTCAGCTCATACAAGGAGAAGACTGATCAGAGATGCAGCCAAGAGGCCCATGATCACTCTGGATGAACTGCAGAGATCTACAGCTGAGGCGGGAGACTCTGTCCATAGGACAACAATCAGTCGTATACTGCACAAATCTGGCCTTTATGGAAGAGTGGCAAGAAGAAAGCCATTTCTTAAAGATATCCATAAAAAGTCGTTTAAAGTTTGCCACAAGCCACCTGGGAGACACACCAAACATGTGGAAGAAGGTGCTCTGGTCAGATGAAACCAAAATCGAACTTTTTGGCAACAATGCAAAACGTTATGTTTGGCGTAAAAGCAACACAGCTCATCACCCTGAACACACCACCTCCACTGTCAAACATGGTGGTGGCAGCATCATGGTTTGGGCCTGCTTTTCTTCAGCAGGGACAGGGAAGATGGTTAAAATTGATGGGAAGATGGATGGAGCCAAATACAGGACCATTCTGGAAGAAAACCTGATGGAGTCTGCAAAAGACCTGAGACTGGGACGGAGATTTGTCTTCCAACAAGACAATGATCCAAAACATAAAGCAAAATCTACAATGGAATGGTTCACAAATAAACCTATCCAGGTGTTAGAATGGCCAAGTCAAAGTCCAGACCTGAATCCAATCGAGAATCTGTGGAAAGAACTGAAAACTGCTGTTCACAAACGCTCTCCATCCAACCTCACTGAGCTCGAGCTGTTTTGTAAGGAGGAATGGGCAAAACTTTCAGTCTCTCGATGTGCAAAACTGATAGAGACATACCCCAAGCGACTTACAGCTGTAATCGCAGCAAAAGGTGGCGCTACAAAGTATTAACTTAAGGGGGCTGAATAATTTTGCACGCCCAATTTTTCAGTTTTTTTATTTGTTAAAAAGGTTTGAAATATCCAATAAATTTCGTTCCACTTCATGATTGTGTCCCACTTGTTGTTGATTCTTCACAAAAAATTACAGTTTTATATCTTTATGTTTTGAAGCCTGAAATGTGGCAAAAAGTTGAAAAGTTCAAGGGGGCCGAATACTTTTGCAAGGCACTGTATATGAACATGAATTAAATCTCATGGATCTGTTGTCAGCGTTCACTCAAGTGTCAGCTTGGCTGTAGGAGGAGGGGTAGGACCTGGCTGCTGCTGGTCAGATATAGATAGAAATTGGTCAAAATTATGTTTGGAATGTCGGAACAGGAACACAATCATTACGATCATTTTGTTTCATTAACAGCCAAAAAGCATCTCGACTTTTTACTCACCCCAACTCTTGGTTTTTCAAAATGTCCATGTCCTCATTTCACGTCTTTGTAAGTGTATTAGTTTTATACTGAGTTGTGGTGACTAAAAATGATATGAATTCTTGACTCCTACACAGACATATTAATACCATTAACATGCATTTATCACATGTACTACCTTCTTGGCTACAGTAGTCTCATTCGGTACAATCTGCGACTTTTATTGTACTGATGTACTCTACTAGTAACAATTGTATTCATTTTCCTAAATTTGAAGTGCTTGATACGGTTAAGGACACCTGTGGTACATACAAAATGAGGACAAATAGACAAAACTAGATAAAAGCAGAGCATACCTGTAGCTGTCCCGGTGGTGTAGTCAGAGGACGGCCCGCTGTCGGGCAGAGTGGTTTCCCCTCCTCTCTGACGTCTCTCCCAGCTGTACACTGCTGCATTCAAGGACTGGTCCGTCCATCCACACATTCCTGCTTCCTCAAAGTCACACTCAAAGCCTTTCCCGCTGTAGCCTTGAGAGGTGCAAAAGTAACAGTTCACTGCTGGACTGTAAATATGCATTATATGTGAGTAGAGTGCCCTCTCGGTAAGCAAAGATGAGAATAGGTCACAATAAACGACTGGAAAATTCAGTTTAGAGCGGGGGCTTCTTCGTATCGCTTGCCACATTTGAATAACTTTTTTTTTTTTTTAAACTTACCACAGTTTTGCTCATCGCTGCAGTCAGAACAGTCACACACAAAGTCACATTTCCCCTCCGGAGCCTCACATGGATGAGCCCAGGAGCCAGCCGCTGTGTAATAAGATAAAACATCAGACACGACATGAAAATATCAAACGTTAAAGTTGATATTCTGAAGAATGGTGGCTGACTATTTCATTATCAACTTCTCATTTGCGAAAAACAAACTTCACTCAAGGTCCACAGCAACTGACCGTATCACACAGTCTTCATCAGCACAAGAAGTTTACGCAGTTGACAGTGAAATTAAACTTTTTAGTTGAAGGCACCCCTCTCCCATTAGTCCATAATAAAAATCACACTAAAAACACAAAACGGACAAATCGAAACATCATCTGCTGATGAAGAAGAAGTGATATGGTGGAAAGCTCCAGAACGAGCCAGTAAGTTGACTTTGAGTGGAGATTGTTTTGTCAACTGCTGATTCCAAAGTTGAAAATGAACCCTCAGATTTTGAATTCAAGCTCTACTTGTGAAATGTAACGAGGAGTAACTCCATGTGTCAGACAAATTGAGTAGTGGAGTACAATATTTTCCTATGAAATAAAGTGGTGGAAAGGTAAAGTTTCCCATAATTAGGGTTGGGCATCGTTTGGATTTTAACAAATCAGATTCCAATTCCGATTCTTCCTTTCGATTCCGGTTCTTTGAGGGCAGGAGCTGAAACGGGTCACATGCTTATTTTCACAAATAAGAGGAACGTTTTATTTTGATTCAGTGGTGGTTTGCAGTTTGACGGGGCTTTTTCAACGTAAAATAAAGCCACACTAGAGCGCCGCTTACTGTGCTCCAAGGATGCAACACAACAAGCGCCTGGCTGCTTCGGAAACCAAAACTTGCACGTTAAATTGGGAAGCGATGGTCGGATTTGAAACCAAATCCTCCAAACGATTCCAAATAATTCCAACAAAGCAACGATTCTACTGGAATTTATGAAACGATTCCAAGTAGGAATTGGTTCTCGATGCCCGATCCTACCCATAATTGAAATACCTTTCGGAACAGTACCAAGTAATTGTACATAAATACTTCCCATCTTCCTCTGTTTGAAGGCTGTATAAAATCTCACAGATGACTCGAGCCCCAAACTCTTATCAGGACTCGTTACGGTCAACGCTTTATGACACAACTAATGCCAACGAGCTCAAAGGCCACGGGGAAGCAATCACGTTAACGCCAGCAAAATGCCATCCGTCCATCCAAAGGTCTCTGGTTATAAGACCGAAGACTTTGTGCTTCAGTGACCTGACAGCTGGAAATCCGACATGACACAGAGTAGGACTATGCATGACTGCACGTCTCCTGGTGAGGAAATGTTGAGTTATCACACACGGAGCACGTTGCAACAGCAGGGACATGCCTGATCCCTTTTTTAACAGAGTTCTGATTAAAACAATGAAACAAATAAGAACACTTTCAAAAACATATTTATCAGCGTTGAAATGGTTTCAGTTGTTTCTTCCCAATGTGAAGACTTGTTATATTAAGTAATGGTAGCCTGAGCTTGTATTTCTAAATCCTTATTTGATTGAAGTCTTTCTAAAAGTATTTAATCTAATGAATTAATTTAATATAATTAAGGGTTCCAGTAATACCTTTTACTTCTTTCATTTTTTTATTTTTACATATTACTGTGATTTTGACAATTTATTTTTACATGGTTCTTTCTTTTAAAAACTAAACATATACAAAATCCTCGTAACAACGCAATTTAAAATTGTACGTGTGTAACCTTGCAATAGTGTATATACGGTATTTAAAAGGTATATATTTACTGTATGAATAAGCTGTGTTGTCAGTGAGCACAGGACTGATTGAGAAAAAATGTCTGAAATTGTTTTTTTCATTTGTATGAGAAAACAAGTAAAAGCATCTCTATCTGTAAGTCCTAACAATGTCAACGGTTGTGGCAGGAACACATTATGTCAGCAAAATGAATCACAAGTTCACCCTGTTTGAATGGAGCCTGGCTGAATGGGTTCTTACCAAACTGCAGAGACAACAGCAGAACGAGGGCAGAGCTCCTCCGCTGCAACATCTTGTCTTTTTTTTTTTTTTTCCTCTCTCTTCCACCTGATCAGTCTGGAGGTCTGAACACAGTCTGGAGTCTCTGCTCGTTGACTCTGACCTGTTCTCCGTCTCTAAGAGATAAAACCTGGACTTTAAATTCTCCCAGCATGCAACTGCAACGGAGATCATAAAACAATTTCCCCTCAAATGGCAGTTTTCCCACAGTATATAGGTACATATAGGTACATCCGTACATTGCACAAGAACTGAAGTGCTGTAGACAGAGTTGCCAACAATCCAGGTGCAAACTGCAGTGTCATCTACACAGAAATTACACTCAAAGCTCCATTGCCCTTCTAGTTCACCTTCATTTAGCCCAATGTGAGTTTGCTGACTTCTTCTCACAAGAGGACTTGAAGTAAAATGCCTTGCATCTAGTTTTCCTGATGGTCTTATGGTGCGTTCATGCCATGTTGGAAGAAGAAAAAAAAACAAAACAGGAACAGACGTGTTTACGCATTATTCCAATACGGTCTTCACACTAGATACAGCAAATGGAAGATAGGCTAACATCAGCTATTTGTAACGTGTTAGATATTCTTAGTGGTGTGTTAAGTGAAACCACCAATAGGTTATAGCTCCTTTTAAATTCATGGGCTGTATTAGTGTTAATATTATTAGCTTTTATGTCTGGGATGTCTTTGTGGCCATTTTGCTACTTCTGTAGTTTTTTTTCCCCCTAAAGGGAGGTATCAAAGCAGCGAGAAATGCATAAAGGGTAACTTAGGCATTTTTCCACATCTGCGTGTCTAAGTGACTGATGGGATCAACAATTTTTGAAATAGGTCCAGTATTAACCCTTGTGTTGTCTTCGGGTCAAATTTGACCCATTTTCTAAAATGTCTATATCAGAAACATGGATTTCTTTCTAACCATCTAATTTTAATTAACCAAAAATAACACCGACGGATGATTCCATACAAAGCGCTTCGCAAGTACAACAAAAGATCGGCTCTCTACTTTCATTGAATTTGGGGTGTTTGGTTACATTCTTTAGCATTTGAAAAAGAAATTGAAACGTTTTGAAACAGTATCCTGACTGAACGTTAACATATACCCTTCTGTGATTATCCTTCCTTGGTTATTAGTCTAAATAATTCACAATTTCAGCTTTTTTTAACTCAATGATTGGGTATAATTTCCTATAAATGAGGTTTATTGTCCATGAATTCCAAAAAATAAGTGTAAAACTAGTAATAAGTTGGTGTTAGTCGTGTTTATACATGGTAGTGAAAGGAAGTGTAAAACGGCAACAACAAAAAAAGCACCAGAAGTGTCGAAAAATGGGACAAAAACGTCAGAAAAAGTGTGGATTATTTTGTTTCAGGAGGACGACAGGTGCACGGTCCAATGGAAGACAACACAAGGGTTATGCAACAAGCTACCATGTAACGCTAAAGGGCAAAATTGTGCACCTTCAATTTCCATCCACTAAAAGGGATCCACTGACATGCTCAGATTAATACTTTTAGTGTCTGACAACATTATTAAAAGGAATCCATACAGAGGTTGACTCCATTTGATTAAACAGTAATTTTATCATCGTTACACACTTCATTTAAAGCCGACAAAAAAATAAATAAAATAAAAAGTTTTTCTTTTCAATGTTCCACAACAATCACCACTCTGGTTTGGTTGAAATAAACCCTTAATTCACTTATTACACATGCTGGCTCTATACACTTAAAGTAGTGTTTACTGAAATGGAGTCTGGTGAGTTTGGCGATTTCAGAGTGGGTTTTGGTTAAACAAAAAGGATCTCACTCTTCACCAAAAAAGGTCTCTCTCTGTATGGCTAATATGTAGTAAATAATGTAGTCAGACCCTTATCATAACAATCTAAGCCTGTCAGTGGCAAAAACTGCACTTTTAGTGGACGAAAATTTGACGCTGTTTATTTGCCCTATAGGATTACACTGCAGCCCAGTTCGTGGCTACCGGTTACAGTGTTCTCGCTCAATACTGGACCAATTTCAAGGCTTGTTGTTCGCATTAGACACCAATGCACGGGAAGATAGGGTCCAGGTTGGGGGAAAAAATAAAATAATACAGAAATTACCCTTTAATTACTATTGGATCTGCATTTGACTAACTATATTAAATTGACTGAACTACAGTTGATTTCCATAAACCCCATCGACATCAATCAATATGATCTATTGCGATCCGTAAAGAGGAAAAACAGACTTAAACCAATCTTAGCGTAAGACTAGAATCACATAGAAACTGCCAGCCTTGCTCCAAAAGTGACAAAATACACCCACCCACACTCCACAGCTGTCCTGATTTACAATTGCATCTCTATAATATGGAACATTTTACATTGCTCAATGTCTGCTGGCAACTGTAAGCAAACACACTATCCATATTCACTTTATAAGTTATATGTCAATGTGGTATTTACAGCTTGTTAAGCTACCTGCAATAAAAAACACAGGTTTAATATCTAAGATTAGTAGGTCAACCGCTTATCTAGTATCCTCTCATTAGCAACGTTACCAGTCATCATTTCAAAGTACTTACAGAACATTGGTAATCTTGGAAGGCCATCAAGTTCATTAAGTCTTATCTACCACAAAAAGGCCACAACATTCATCAGCAGTTTACAGTCCTGTGAAATAAGCAATAATGGGCGGGGGGGTGGGGGGGTTTGATTGTTCGGATCTGCAACAGAAGGAACACAGTATGCACACAGCTTAAAAGAAGATTTTAGGAAACATTTATGAAACGTACATCATGACAAAGCATTTAAGGTTCAATTTCCAATACATCTTAGTGATTAGGTCAAAATGATGAGGCTATGTGACTCTAAAACAAGTCAGTGAGTGGCTGTATATCATGAGCCATTATTTATTCTATGATTCTAGATGAGATTTGAATTTATGGAAGATAATCATGTATTTGTTTTTGATCCAAATGGAGTAAAAATGTGAAGACAAAAGAAAACTGCCATTTCTTCTCAAATAGTAACGTAAAAATAAGCTAAAAAAAAAAAAATGCATGTTTTCTAAATCAGAATTGTGGCTGCATGTCAGTCTTAGCCTTGGATTATGAACGTGGTGTCAAAACGTTCCGTATCAGACTCTGTACGGCTCTTAATGACGTGCCCTGCGTTTGCATGATGGGTTACGGATAAGTGCCGTGTCAGTCCAGGAGAAAGGGGCGTCCAACCCGAGGCGGATCTTAGTTCAGTTCAGTATCCTTCGTTGTCCCAGGTCACCTCATAGTCTGGATACCGATCTTTCAGTTTCTCAGTAGTCACTGCGTGGTTTGCTCTTCCAAATCCCTGTAGAAAATAACCATTTATTTAAGCTTAAATAATCAATATTTAACACTTAAATGTAATGATGAAGGGATCGCTCGTAATGACAAACCCATCGTTCATTTTTAGTCAACTCTGCAGCAATATGGAGCTTTTTAGCTTCTTTAAGCTCTGAGTTTTGGTTCCCGTTATTGTCCACGCAATTGCAATTTTCATTCTCACCATGGAGTATCCATAGACGTGGATCTTCTTGGCCTGGGGATCATGTTTGATCCTCCCTCCTCCGATACATTCACAGTCTAAGCGGCCGCCCTTTTCGAGCTCCTCAGAAACCTTATCGTAGATATCAGCTGCAAGAAAAAGGCATATAATGGTAAGGAATATATAAACGCTGCACTTTCTAATAAATTTCACTGCTAAATTTAATTAATAACAATGGTTATTACAGCAGGCTCAGCATTCATGACTTGGGTTATGATTAAGAAGAGTAATTTGAACCACAGACAACTGGGACTTGAATGTTTAGCCTAAACACAACATGTGTTGGTAGTAAACTTGTGAATGAAGCCAATAGGGTTTCAGTTTTGAATCCTCACAAACGGCTGCCTCCATCTGGCGCTTTTGAAGAGTTTTACTAGTTAGGTAAACCTGCACGTTCTGTACTTCAGTGTGGAAATGAATATACTTATTTAATTACATTAGTTTTTAATTTCTGCATGCCTGGGCAGTTTCTATGGAAGTTTTAAAAAGGTCCCATGGCATGAAAATGTCACTTTATGAGGTTTTTTAACATTAATACGAGTTCCCCCCAGCCTGCCTATGGGTCCCCCCAGTGGCTAGAAATGGCGATAGGTGTAAACCGAGCCCTGGGTATCCTGCTCTGCCTTTGAGAAAATAGGCTTGTTCGAGATGAACTGCGCCTCGCCTGTAAAGCGGATGAGAGCAGGCGGACAGCTTTCCAGCTGATTCCAGCAGCCTTCAGGCTGAACAGGAAGTGACAGAAACTCTGTGGTCCGATTCCGATTCAATAAAATGTTATCAGACCCATATATCAGCTTGTACAGTCTCTAGTTGTTTCTATTATGACAGAGTAGCTGTCAAAATGTTATTTTTTTTTTCACTTTTTATTTTTCTCGTACAACAAACAAATGCTTCAATTAAAAATTCAAAAAATAAGTTTATATAAAACGTCATCATGTTGAGACAATTCTAAACCAATCAGCTGTTAGATCAGCTGAGAGGCCGGGTCGCTTCCCCCCTGGGACCGCCTGGGTCTTGCAGTCGGTGGAGAGCAACTGCGGCGCCTGGCTCTAAAAACTGCGGCCGCCTTGATCTCGTGAGGTTACCGTTGCCCACGTGTGCATGACGTCAGAGCAAGTCGGGATCAAGTCGGACACAAATCTAACCGGCACGCATTGGGCGCCGATGGCCGGTGATCGATTCTGCGCAGATCTGGCTCATCTCGAACGAGCCTACTGAAAGCTCAGATGGGCTGATCTGGAATCTTGCTCCTTATGAGGTCATAAGGGGAAAGATTGCCTCCCCTTTCTCTGCTTTGCCCACCCAGAGAATCTGGCCCACCCATGAGAGAGAGAGTTGCAAGACAAGCGAAGCATGGCAGTTGGTCAAGGCCAGACAATGAATGACAATATGTTGCCTTTAATGTTGTAATAAATGCACAGTATGGGAATATTTAACTTATGTTTTACTATACCCATGATAGTGTTTTTGTTATTAAACAACACTTAAATCCACAATCGCTGACTTAAATCTAAACTAGAGATACACTGCAACATAAATTCAAAACACAGGACTAGACCCTGCTTTTGCTCCAAAGTTGTCAGTTCTGACTGAAACTGTTGGTGAGTGGTGGTGATGGTTAAACTTTTATTGTCATTTTAGAGCCGGTAAATTATACTGAGATATTTTGTCCAGGGGAGACTGATAATTAGAAACACCTGTCAGTATGAAACAATACAATACAATGGACCTTTTTCACAGCAGACATTTGGACTTGTAGTTGGAAAAGCCCAGCTGAAATTGATAACCTTAACGATGGCTCAGTTCCATCAAGTGTCCCAGTAAGCTATTTCAGTGAGTCAGCATGCACAATACCAGGGCCTCTCCTAAGTGGAATGCAGCCATCATTAATGGTTTGGAATACACCTGTGCTTTTCCTACTATGACATGTCAACATGTCTGCCTGAGCACACAGCTCAAACACCCCCCTGAAAGAGTTTACACACAAACTGAACCTTCGTGATTTCAGTTTTAGCTAACTGGTGTCCCTAATAAACTGGCGACTGACAGTAACGTTAGTTATTTTCTTCGTCGTCATATAGCCTATGTATCTCTCTAGGTGGACCTAATAAACTGAACACTGAGTGTACCGTACAGGCTATTTCTCATGTTTTGTGATGGAACCATAGACAGTAACGTACGGACGGACGGACCCCGGTTATCCCTCTTTGGTTTTCGTCTTAACCGACAGTCTATGGTTGTAGTCCCCCTGACTCACCATGGTACTCAGCCCAGCCATATCCTCGAACTATATCTATCTCCGAGTCGTCTCCCTCCTCCCTGCTGTGCACGCGGATCAGGACGTACTTAAACACGCCGGACGGGTCGATGTCTGCCCGCGGTATGTTGGCCATCAGAGCCGCAGCCTTCGTCTGAGTGCACATATCCAGACCTCTCAGCGACCACACTACCAAACAAGCAAACAGACAAAATGTTTGTATTTTCTCTACAGACTCAGTGTCTGTCTACGCAGAACACCGAACAGCTTAAAATGTCAATTATTGTTTTAGAAGTGAATGGAGCAACGTTAACCCTTAACTAAAAGAGGTTTGCTAGCTAGCTACTCCACAGCATGCTCCACAATTAATTCTTGTTCCGCCATCAAGCAACGGCTAAAAGACTTCCGGTCACAAACTTCAAAATAAAAGCTCCGAATCTTCATGTTAGCATTTCACTGTAACTTTATAAAGACTTGAAATCAGGCTGAAAAGCAGTGTTTTGCTGCCCACTCTGGTTTAAAATGTCAATTCTGTTTTCACCTCTGTTTGGTGTGGTGGTCACTAACGGCTAGTCTATATCATGAATGTATTAGGTTTACATCCACGAGGTTCCACTTCCGGGATTGCGCCGGAAATTCCGCCGGATGCATGTCTTTTCAGCCGATGTCCATTTCCTTCCGGTTTCTTTGTGTTGGAATTCTAAACTCCGGTGGATTTATGAGGACTATGGTTAACTGCTCCTCAGATCTCTGCAAGGTAAATCCAGACAGCTAGCTAGACTATCTGTCCAATCTGCGTTTTCTGTTGCACGACTAAAACAACTATCAAACGTACACACGTTCCACCAAAACAAGTTCCTTCCTGATGTTATTTTGCAGCGGCGTGGTGGCTCCATGTGGAGCTTAGCACCGCCCAAGACGATTGTGATTGATTTAAAGAAATGCCAATAAACCACAGCACATTTTTCTCCCATCCCGGAATACTGTGTGGACTCGCCAGACCCGGCAAAGCGAGACTACTAATCGGCCTACAAGCTGTACTGACTTTAAGGGCTAACAGTCTAAATGACAGTAATAGATCAAAAGTCAGGACGAATGTTTTTGGTGTTTTGAGAGGATGTTTTTAAACTTGCAATTGACTTTTAAAATCGCCTTGTTCCATATTATTATAATTAATTCAATCACTGATCGGTGAATTAATTGAGTAGTGAGGAGGATTAAATAGCAAATTACATTACAAATAACTTCACAGCAAAACTATCAGAATAAAAAAATCCCCTTTTATTTTGAAGGCAGTGTGACTATACCGGAAGTTTTTGGAACTAGGCGCATACTTCCGCAAAGCAAAGCATTCGGGTAGTTGTAGTCCAGTGCAGAGCAATGAAGGAAAGCCAAGACACTAGAATGGAAAGGACTAGTAGACTCATTGTACAAAGGAAAAAAACTAAAACAAGTTTATTTTGTTATCATGGATAAAACATACAACGTGACCACAGAAAGAGCTAATTCTAGTGAAATGGTAAGGTATAAAAATGGTCTACTGAAACACTTGTTTTAATGGGTTTAAAGCCACATACAGTAAACTGCACCAATTTTCACCAGGATTGTCCAAGTGTTTCTATTAGCAAAAACCTATTATACCACAAGAATAATTTGATGCTACAATATACATAAAAATTAAACTAGCAGGGGCTTTAATGTATCTGAAAGAATCTTGTAAATTCTTGAAAAATGTGCCCAGACATGGCCACTAGTTATAATACATACTACATCACGTCAGATTAAAAAACAACCACTGTCAACCAAAAACTGATCACTACTTATATAATATAACTACACAACCGTAGTTATATTTGTATTGTCTAAAGTAAATTGGTGAATTCATGACAAAAATATCTGTTACAGTTTAAAAAGACAAATATAAAGTCTGTGAGTAGGCTAGAATATGTTTTTTGGCAGATTAGATTCAAGTTTTGTGCATTAACATTATGACACATCATTCCTCTCTGTATGTCAATGGGTATAATGGTATTCTAGTTTAACTTAAACTACTGTATCAGCAACTACTGGGTCATCCTACATTTTTAAAATAGACATCAAGAAATAAAAATGTATGCGAGTAATTCAAGAGCTCCCTTCTTTTCCGATATCGACCTGTATTATGAAAACACAAGTTTGACCATTAAATCCTTTTTTGAAACATCCCGTGATTGTTTTTCTGTCTTTACACAATAAAACTCAAAAGTAGTTAATAACCTCCTCCGTGTGATACAAGATGTATAAGAAGAAACATCACAATGAACGTTTCGAAGAGACTTGAGTTTGTCTCTGGCAACAAATGTTAAAAAAAACATCTGTATCTTAGTGATTATTTAAAGCTAACCTGGGAAGAATAAAATTGCCACCTAAAAAACATCTTTGAATATATATATATATATATATATATAATGTGCTGATTACATATTTCATATTACTGTAACAGTGCTTAAGAAAACAGTCACATTTTCTACAAAAAAAACAAACCCAAAAGCTTTTACATTTTTTACATTCCATACATTAAAAAAATGGTTGGACTTTTCAAGAATAAAAATGACATTGATACCTCCCCTGTGGTGCCAGTGCCACCAGGGGACCAGGGGAGTCCTACGTTCTTCTTGGTCAGTGACACAGTTTCATTGTGTTGGCTCTGTACTCCAGTACATTTGATTTGAAATTTAAAAAAAGACTTACATTAAAGTCGTTTTTATACAGTCCTACAATTTTAGGATAATCACATAACTGTGATTCTAATTATGCAATTTTAGTCAAATCCTTCAATCACAGTATAGAGCCAACACAAACAAAAACCTCTTACTGTTTTCTGACTGCACTGTATGTTTGTTACAGTATCTAGATGGTGCTTTCACTGCCTCCTTTCTTCTTCTTCCCAGCACAAGCTCGGAGTAATATGAAGACCAGGACCGCTGCAAGCTGGAGGACAAAGAGAAAGAGAAGTGTTCCCCACGCCCCCGGGGTCAGGGCCTTCCTCAGCCCCACCGTCTCTGCCGGCAGCAAACTGCTCAAACTCAGCATGTAGCCCAGAGCCCAACCCACCGAGGCGTCCCCTGCCTGGAGGAGAATCAGCAAGTCATTACTGCACGTTAGTGGAAAATGGGTCTTGAGTACATACTTTTATGTGAAACGTTAATGAAGTTCTCACCTTCTTCTGGAAGGAAATGCGTGGGAACGACGTCTCATCGAAGCTGTATCCTCTCAACATGAGAATCTTAACAAACACAGAGGAAGCACAGTAGTCCTGCAAACGAGACTTTTGCTGTGGAGCCAGAAGCAGCAGCTGGAACAAAAACCAAGACTGGGTTACAATGTTGAAGAATACAATATATAAAAAAACATGAACCTGTATTACCGGCATGTGGTTAACTGAGGCCCCGTTTACACGAAGGGAAGACGCAGATATTTTCCTGCGGTTTGGCCTCTCATTTACACGAAAACCCAGTTTTTATCACAGAAAACGATTATTTCTAAAAACTCCGGCCAAAGTGGAGATTTTGGAAAACTTCGTTTGCACGCTTGCATGTAAACTGAGACAAACGGAGGTTTAGGCAGCCGAGAGAGAGAAAGAGGACGTGATTGGTTGCTGTTGTTGCCATTGTCGGGATTCTGATTGGCTAACGTGGGCTTGAGCTTCTCGTTACACCGCCACCTACAGGTCTGGCGTGCTCTTGACTGCATCGACGGAATATATACACGGGTACATATAAACAAACACTTTTCTGAAAACCGAGAGGTTGAAATGTCCGTTTATGAAAATAGCCGGCCATGTGTAAACGTAGCATGACTCTGCCAACCAGTCCAGTTTAGGGTTGGGTATCGGTTGGATTTTTACAATTCTGATGCCGAACCGGTACTTTTAAAATGATTCCGATTCTTAAACCGATTCTTGAAAAACTGAAAAATGACATCAAAGATGTAATATGTTTACTAGCGATCACATGCAGTGAATGCTTGATATGGTTTTACGTCCGTTTTGGTGAGCCCAGAGGGAAAATATGGCATTTTAAAAGTAGATTTACGGTACATTTACGGTAGCTCGCTAACGGTAGACTACAGAGAGAGTGTGATATTTTTACGTCCGTTTCGGAGCAACAGAGGGAAAACATTTCAGTCAACACATTAAGCGGAACCGAAATGAGGAACCGAAATTTGCGTTCTAATCCGGTCCGATTACTATCGGTTGCCTTTCGGTACCTAACCCTAGTCAAGTTGCAGTTCACATCCATGTCAGTCCGGTCCACACTCATATAATATATGTAGTGTAGACTTTGAAGGAGTTTAACAAAAGGTCTTACGTCTATTTTTTGGCTAAATGTGAATGCTTCTCACATATCTTACATATATCTCTACAATCACCACAGTTTTAAGATTAGTATCACCAATTTAGTATCTGACCAAATGCCCCCCCCCCCCCGGGTGAGTTGTGGCATTGAATAATGGCCAGAAGTGTTTTTGCAGAATAATATGATGCCACAGTAAAGTTTTAAACTTTGGGATATAAAATGTCATCACTTTATAAGTTTTATCCTATTAGACATTTGTGTGAAATGTTGTCACAATTAGCATATTCATTCTTGAGTTATGGCCAAAAACACGTTTTGTGAGGTCACAGTGACCTTGACCTCCAGAATCTAATCAGTTCATCCTTGAACCCAAGTGGATGTTTTTTGCCAAATTTAAAACGAAATTCCCTCCAGGGGTTCACAAGAAGGAGACGGATGGAGGGATGGAACGCTGGACGGACGGACGGACGGACGGACAACCCAAAAAACACAATGCTTCCGGCAACAGCTATTGCCGACTACAGAGGCATAAAAATGACTCACATCCACGGTAAATGCTAGATTGGAGCCACTAGATGTGTCGACGTGGTTAGGATTAGGCATGAGCAGTGGGGATTGTTTAGGGTTAGGGTAAGAATACCAGGGTAAGCCAATCAGAGGCAGAATAAGGCGGACCATGAGGCACGTCCTTTGACGTCGACACATCGAGGGGATCCGATCTATCATCTACCCTCATCCACCCAAATGTATATGTGGTACAGAGTGTGCCACTAGAATACGTCTGAAGAGTCATGCTAGTGGCTCTGTTAGGCTGTGCTTTGAGCTAAATGCTAATTGGAGCATGCTAACACACTCCCAATTACAATGCCAACATGCTGATGTTTAGCAGGTATATTGTTTACCATGTTCACCATCATAATTTAGCGTGTTAGTATGCTAGTATTGCCAATTAGCACTAAATACAAAGTCCACCTGAGGCTGATTGGAATGTCAATAGTTATGCAGGTATTTGGTTATGAACCACACAAACTCCACGCATGCACAGACACAAACAATATATTTTAAATAAATGGAACATAAATAGAAGAAAAAAAAACATTACTTGGTTGAAAGTCATCGTGCACACAGTTTGGGCTGCTTCCTCCAGTTGTGAAGGAGTTTTCACTGTGATACCGGTGGTGTGCTGCAGGAAGGAGTGAACGTAAAAGAATGCAGAGAACGCCTGATGCACAGAAAAAAGGACAAAATATAAAAGTCAGACTGGAGCAACTAATAGTACATGGAAAATAATTTAGCAATGAGAGCGACAGAATGACAAGTAAATAATGGTAATATTATAAATGTGCTGAGCTGATATAGATATAAACTCAAAAGTACAATACGCAGTTTCACTTAAAATACTTTACCTGATTGTATTTCTGAATTCAGGACTTCTACTTGTAATGTAATATTTTCATATTGTGGTGTTGCTACTTTTACTGAAAGAACAGTTGTCACATCTTGTGCTCTTAAAAAAGCAGTGTGTAGGATTTAGGGGGATCGTTAGGTAGAAATGGAATATAATATTCATAACTTTCATTAGTGTATAATCCCCTGAAACTAAGAATGGTTGTGTTTTCGTTAGCTTAGAATGAGCCCTTCATAACTCTGTAGGGAGTGGGTCCTCTTCAACGGAGCATGTTGCACCGCCACGTTTCTACATTAGCCCAGAACAGACAAACCAAACACTGGCTCTAGAGAGGGCCTTTTGCATTTTTACATTACCTGAAGGCCACCGTAGGTTCTGCTGCACGCTGGGAAATGGAGGGGTGAGTGGAGGGGTGTACAGCTGGTCGCAATCTGCAACCTCAACTCTAGATGCCACTAAATCCTACACACTGCTCATTTAAGTCCATTCTGCTCATAGGTTTCCATTTAAAGTATGCCATTTCTAACAACTGCTGATCCAAATGTAAGGGTCTTTTATGCTTTTGTTTGTGTGCTAGATTATGATGGCTTTGTACATAGTCTTTGACAGAATACAGTATGACCGTCTGTGGTTCAGGAAATGCTAAAAAAAAAAAAAATATACAAAAAAAAAGATAACTTTGTAAGCATCACTAACACGATGTCTGCATCCCTTGTGTACAGACAAGTTTACAATGCTACCAGTGTGTACAACCCCTCTGTGTCATCTACTCCCTGCAGCCTTTCCTACCATGAAGCTGCCACTGACATTGGGCTGGAAGACTTTATCAAAGGAGCACTGGGAGAAAGGGCAGCTGTCGAAGGAGAAGATCTCAGACACGTTGCTCAGACAGTGTTCATAATGTCCGCTGCCTTGTACTGTCAGGGAGGCCTGGGAGTTGTAGGAGCTGGGTTTGTACTCCGCTGTACACGGAGAATTGAATATACTGTTCAACTTTAAAGTTCGATTGTGGCCTGCAGGATAGCAGGGGTGAGTGACTGACTCAGAGTAGCCCTGAGACTGAGAGAGAGACAGAGAGAGAGAGAGAGAGAGAGACATAAGATAAGATACACTTTATTAATCCCACACTGGCGAAATTGCTGTGCTACAGCAGCTCAAAAGAAAAAATTTAGACAAAATTAATTAGTAGACATAGGAGAAAAAATATGCATAAAGTATAAGAAATAGAAAAAATAGAATTAGTTATAATAATAATAATAAAATAATAATACAGAGTGATATGACACATTCCCGTAACGAACCCATTAAAAATACTTTTAGATTTATTTAATTTAAAAATGTATAATTAGGTAATTTGTATACTACCATAGAATGATTGTGGTATGTTGTCTTATATGATACAGTATTTAGAACCCAGCCAATATTGGCATGGCTAATCTATTGGGATTATTGGGTTTATCCCAGATGTATCGGTATGATCTACTATGTGTTGGTCTGTAAGTAACATGTCACTGCAGTAAACATGCCTATGTCCACCAGAGAGCACTGACAAGTCTGTAAAATGTCCTGCTCAGTAACTATGTTAGTCACAATTATATCATAACCAAATTTAAGGATCTTTTTAGAATGTTCTACATATGCCCTAAATACACTTTCGCACAATAACTCCACAAGTATTGTCCTTTAGTATGACTGTTTTAGGTTCACTCTCTCCTGTGTTATGATATAAATACTACAAAAAAAAGTTGTTACAGGGAGTCTGGGTAACTCTAGCTCAGTTGGTAGAGCGTGTGCCCATACATAGAAGTTTACTCCTTGCTGCAGCGGCCGCAGGTTCGACTCCGACCTACGGCCCTTTGCTGCATGTCATTCCCATTTTCATGTCTTCAGCTGTCCTGTCAAAATAAAGGCATATAATGCCCAAAACATAATCTTAAAAAAAAAAAGAAAAGTTGTTTCATTTCATTTTTAATGGGTGTGTCATGTTACACTACCTTCACTATATGCGCCAGCAGCCTCTTGAGGACCTGGTCCTGGCCGTAGCACAGGAAGCTGTGTGTGTACAGAGAGTATTTCTGCCCATAAAGATGCAGCTTCATCATGTCGTGTTCGTCTTCTACTTCCTCCTGAGTAGCAAATGTTATCTGGGTGGATGCCCCGCCTAAATCAAGCGCTCCCACTGTGGGCCTGCCGGGGCTGAACCAGCGCCCCACAAAACCATACTGTGGAGAAATAATAAAGGAAACAGTAGCAGAATATCTTTTTGCTGGTAATTATCTTAAGAACAGTTGCCTATTTCATGTAAGGGATAAGGGCGGTAAGCCGTCCACAAGCCGGGCATATCAAACTGTTTATTGCCCTGCCTTGAGGCGATTATCCCATTTATTCTACTTCTTGCTTGCCAACATAATAAAACAATTCAAATACTTTAATAATTATGCTTTTTCTTATTCGTATTGCATGCTTTTGAGTTCATATCCCTCAAAAAAAAGTAGTCCCCTTTAGAACTACGGTGAATAATGTTAGCTCAGCTCAGTTTCTATAGCAACCACACATCAAACATGCATTCCTTACTCCAAATATTTTTTATTTGCAGTAAATGTATAACAAAATTATTGATTCATTTATGTGTAATAAACTGGACATTCCCATTGATTGTAAAATGGGACATGTTGAAGGGCACGGGGAAAGATGAATCGGACGAGGTAGGCTGAGAGGATTGCGCAGCTTGGGGGGGGGGAGAGATGCTTGCTGCGGAGGCCTGCTGGGGTGCGGACAACACCCGACTCCAAACTTTTTTGTCCGTGTTGGATGGGGCCCAGTAGCTTTTGAGGCTGGATTCACACATGCAAAAAAAATAAATAAAAAAATGTACATTTGCAGTAGGCTTCAGGTTATTATTACCACAACGAATTTATAACCTAGGCTTAGGCTCACCTGTGTCCCGTAACAGACATGATTTGTCTGGACTCCAGCCCGGCCTCAGACAGACGACAGACAGCCGTGCTTCTAAGCCTGTGGTTGGTGTATCTGGTGGTCATACCAGCTGCTTTGGACAATCGTGGAAGCATGTCCCCCAGGTAGTTCTTCCCCATCGGCTGTGTGGAGTACCAGAGATGTGGTTTGGGGTCCTTCAGTGGATGGAGGTAGAAGGCGGTGACACCCGGCGGACGTCTGGCGAGATATTTTTTGAAGCTCAGGACTGGACATCTGGGGTTGCCTGGCTCCGCATACATTGCGCCTCGGAGGTTTTCCTTGTTTGGGTCATTTGAATGTTTGTGGTTTTTCGTCTCCGGATTGAACGACAAACTAACGTATTCATCCCCGGCGTCATCCACTTTTACGGCGAATGAGGACGCAGTCAGTTCCCGAGTGCCCTCCCTGCCTCGCCTCGCCAAGCAAAGCTGGAGGTCAAACCAAACTTTGGAAACTAGACCTAACGGGGTGTCCGGGGAGAGGGCTGTGGATTCACGCAGCAATTTCAGGTCAGCCTCGGTGACGTGGGGATGGTGTTTCGCCTTTCTTTCGATGGGTTTTTATTATGGATTTGAACACCCTGTTGCTGGTGATAAACTCACTGTACGCATATAAATTAAACCTTGAGAAATGACGGTTCAGTGAGGCTCTGATGCCGGTGTTGTGCCGAAAAAAGACTGCCTGCCGAAATACGACTGCACGCCGCTAGAGGGCAATGTTGGTCAGTCTAAATAGTTATGTGCACCAATATTAACCAGGTCACTTTTGAAGGGCTAAAGCCCCAAATGTTTTTATTGTAGCCCCGAATGTCATTAGCCTAGTTGTTTTAAGCAACACAAAGTTTAAGTTCCCGTGTTGCCGTGACGTTAGTCTACATGGTTCAGGCTCAAACTCACGGAGCTCTGGAGCAGACCCGTGCGTCGCTTTGTGTGTGTGTTCTGTATATAAAATGTAGGCCTAATAATGTAAATGTAATAAATGTGACTGAGGTCTACTAAAAGTCCTGAAAAGTTTAAAAAAAATACAGTTTGAAAAAAATACAGAAGCCAATTGGGTGATTGTCAGACGTTGCTGACCTGAGTTAGGGGGGGGCAGTCACATTTCGGCAGGTCCCATATAGGCTACCCCTGCCAAAAAAGGACTGCACCCCCATAACTCAGGATTGCAAAGGCTGACAAAGACAAACTTTTCGGGACTTTTAGTAGACCTCATAAAATGCAAGTATAGCAAATTGTGTGATTGTCAGACGTTGCTGACCTGAGTTAGGGGGGGGGGCAGTCACATTTCGGCAGGCAGTCTTTTTTCGGCACAACACCTGTCATCGTTGCCACACTGTATGGCTTGCCTACTGCGCTTTGAACTGTAGCATAAAAATGTCTTAACAAATCGTTTAGTTCGTCAGTCACTGTCAGTCTATCCTTCTGCTGGCTCTTCCACTCGGTGAAAACCTTCATAGCAAAGGCAGTTGCCTTTTTTGTGTTTGATTCCAGGGCCCCGTCGTCAATTGTAAGCAGCTCCTCATCTGTCAGATCTCAGAAACAGGTACCCTGGGCCTTGTCTTTTTCTTTTGTCATGTCATCCTCGTCGCTTTTCAACCAGTCCTCAAATGTCTTCCCTACTCCAAATATATTAAAATTGACAATGAATTTGTCCATTTTAAAGACACTGTCATATTTAGAACTAGCCTACAGCGAATGTTAGCTCAACTGTAGCTAACGTTAATAGTTTCTATAGCAACCACACAAGGCTGCATCTGATCACTAACGTTAGTTTAATAAGGTAGTTGCTACATTGTATCTCGCTTGCAAAACTATGTATCGACGGACCCTCCGATAGATTTCAGACACGTTTTAGAAACTTTTTTAAAGAAGTTTTATTTTTACAATGGACCTCATATTTGAAATTTCTGTGATAGAAAAAAAAAAAAAAAGCTGCGTATTGATCTACTATTTGATGACGCTGTGCTCAGTCAGCGGGCAATACACAGCGGGCAATATGCATTAACAATATGGGTTAATGCCCTCCTCCCAACCAATCAGAATCAAGCATTCTTAAAAGAAGTAGAATAAACACTGATAACAAGCAGACATCAGAGGGACTAGTAATACAGTATATGATCATAAGTGTTGCAGAGGCCACTAGATGTCAGCAGTCACCCTCTAAATAAGCTTTGAAGAGACAAAGACATCCAGTCCCATAGTCTTGGCAACAATTAAGTGTAAAAACTAGACAAGAGTTTTAAAAGATCGTTTGACACTAGAATGGTCAATTTAGATTTAGAAAATACTAACATATATGTTTTTATACATTTCAACAGATTTAAAAACAAACTTCATACAAGTTATGGTACCTTTATAAAGTTCTCCAAGAGATAGTTGACGGTGACCCAGCCATACGCCCCCTCCTCCTGACCGCTCAGTATGGCCGCCCCCTGGTAGCTGAAAGGGTAGGACTGGATTTTGTGGCCCACTTCCTGCAGAATCTGAGCTGCCAGCTCTGGGCTTGAGATGCTTGTTGGGAGAAGCAACAGGTCTTATTTTACTACATTTGTTACAAGTCACAGCTGCAGTAGGTGACTTTTATGGACGTTCAGTCAGCGGTATGAATAAAATGCTACGTTTAATGGTCAAAAAATGGTTTTCACAAACCACAGAAGGATTACGGAGAAACTACTGGCTCAACTGTCATGAAATTTGGTGGGAGGGTGTAGCATGGGATATGGAAAAAGTCATTTAATTTTGAAGCGCAATTTGCTTTCGTTAAAATTTCGAGACAGGGTAAGGAAGAGGTCTGCAATCTCCGAGTGCTCTTCTAGTTACTCTCTGTCAGAGGTGTCAAGTAACAAAGTACAAATACTTCGAAATTTTGGGTATCTATACTTTACTGGAGTAATTATTTTAAAGCAGACTTTTTACTTCTACTCCTTACATTTTCACGCAATTATCTGTACTTTCTACTCCTTACATTTTAAAAATAGCCTCGTCACTCCCATTTCAGTTCGGCTTGTTTTCATTCTGGCTTGTCATCGTTCAGAAAAACCTATCCAGATAAATCTCGCCATCCGGATAGAGTGAATTTGATCGTGGTTGGATGAGAAGTATAAACATATACCATTCCGACACCCTATTGGTCTGTACACGATCCATAGCACCTGCACATGACACAAATCACGTCACGCTCCAGCAAGGAAATAGCAGACGTATGTAGCCTAGTACAAAGATGTCCGTGGCAGAGACTCAAGCGAAATGTCCCAACCAAGCGCCAGCGAGGAGGTTGGTAGCCAGGAAGACCAGCCAACCCTTCTACATCCCTGGCCGTACCTGGAAGAATTTTTCGAAATGGTTGGATGCAAAAACAACTCCTTTCGAATGCGCTGCCAGCTCTGCGCACCCAAGTACCACGAGCTATTGGTTTCCAAAACTCGCCGTCTGAAACGTCTGAAGTTCTACCTTGGACTCTGTAACATTTTTTTGTGGAAAAAAAAAATTCCTTGGTTACCTTGTTTCAAGCCATTCTAGCATGGTATAGAAAGCCTACAGGAAGACTCAGCTCGATTTCTGCCAGTTTTCATTAATATTAAACAAGCTAAGCTGTTTGAATCTGATTGGCTAACAGCTAGCCAATGAGAGCCTGGCTGTCAGAATCCTTTACCCAGCCCAACTGGACGAGCTCATGAATAGTAATGAGTTCAGGCAATATGATGTCAGACTGACCAGCTTTTGTAATTGGCCTGATTTGCTTATTTCTTTTCTGTGGCTAGAGCTGACAAAGGAGGTAGCAGTTCATTTTCATATTCACCACATAACACAAACACAAACACAAACACACAAAAAATGCAAGTAAAAACGGTTTTGTATGGCAGGGCACCTTTAAAGTAGTTTTGAAACCAGTACTTTTACACTTTGACTTGAGTAAAAAGCTCGAGTTGATACTTCTACAGAAGTCTTTTTAAACCCTAGTGTCTATACTTCTACCTGAGGAATGAATGGGAATACTTTTGAAACCTCTGCTCACTGATTTATTGCCCTGCACTTCAGGTTTCACTCCTGACCTCTAAAACTATAAAGATTCAACTGACCTGGAACATAAGGCTGGCATTAGTCTCGCTTTGCCAGACCATCCACACGCTGCTGAGCGGGGGAGGGTCTGTGCAACAGAAAACAGATGGGTGCAAAATGAACTTTTTAAACCTTTTGAATGATTCCTTTTAGGGTCCGGTGTGTATGCCCTACCGGGTCAGCCTGTCGAACGTATCGAGTGCTCACGAATCCCCCACTTTTACCCCTCATACTGCCCATGCACTCACTGTTATAGTAGAGCAGGGCTCAACGCTAACTTTGTGGCCAGGCTTGGCAACCAGGCATCAGCTAATTGACAATACGGTTGCCATGTTTTAAACTGACTATATTAGGAGAAATTTCTTATTGACTATATCACACATTTTAATAATGAAACAATAAGAGAATGGCTTGCAATATAATTCCCCATCCCTCTCAAATAGGGGTGAAACGGATCACAAAACTCACAGATCGGCTCACGGTTTTGAGTCACGGATCGGATAAATTTTCGGATCAGCACAAAAAAGGGGGGAATTTAAATGATTATTAAAAATGTAATAATGACGTTTAACAAGGATTATTTCTTTTGCCAGTAAATTGCTGTTAAAACGACAAAAACAGATGAGAAAAGTGTATTTTACAGACTGTTGTACGTCCCTCTACAGTGAAATACAGCCACACTTTACACCGTTTAGCTGTCACCATTTAACCGTGTTTAATCCAGCTACTATGTAACGGTAGGCTAACGTTACCTGCTGCCAAGTGTAACATGTTATTGGTGTTTACTAGCGTGACATGCAGCGATGCTTCTGTTGCCTCTAACGTCTGTTTTGGCGCACCGGAGAGCAGCGTAGACATTTAACGTATATACAAATAATCGGCCGTGTGTATCAGCACCTTAAAGGTGATTATCGTGCGTTGGACAGTCTGGCGAGGTCACTGACTCGAATCTGTTCGGTGTGTCCCGTGCCGTCGTCAGTCTGTGGGGCTGTCGGCGTTCATTTTGGCCGACCTGACGTGTTCAGTCGCCGGCAGGGCAGTCGGGACTTACCCGGAAATGGCGAGCAGAATGAGTGTGACTAGAGTCTCTCAAAATCTGACGAAAATCTTTTAAACTGACCCTTGTTAAGCTGAAATGAAGACAGATTCAGCAAATGCATGGCCTATTTCTCGCTTAAAATTTTTTCAGAAACATGTTTCAGTGAACTATTTTAGTACAATATGAGATCGTATTCTGAACGGCTGCCATGACAGTCTGGCTTTGAATTTCCGGAGAAAACAAACCCATGTGACGCGTTCGTCCAATCAGCTGCCGGTTTTCATTTCTTGGGCAACAATACAGATTAGCGCCGCCTGCTGTTATAGAGATGTATTACGTCTCGTCTCCTCTCGTCTTTTTGGTGTGTTCTGTGGCACTTTTTGGACCAACACGGGGAGACTGATCATTTTGACTGGCTTTTCTGTCAACGGTCAGCCGTCTGGTCAGTGTGTAAGCAGCTTTAGTGGCACCGTAATGAGGCACCGAAAAAAATGGAATGAACCTGTAGCTGTTGGAGTCTGCTTAATGGATAAATGGTAACTTGGGTGAGTTTTCTAACAGACCTGTGCCTCCCAGCAGTGGCCTCCGAACTTCACATCATGAGACTGCAGAGTACTCAGTTAGCAGTTTAACTGACAAATCATTAAGGACAATGGTAACACTATCCAGACAGGATATTCGGCCCAGCACCCTCTAGATATGCCAGTGGCGACAAATGCTGGTACAGTAATTAACAACCCAACAGAAATGCGGGGCGATTTCTGGGTCGAGACAGCCTGGCAGCTACACTCACTGAACGAGACCGAATGAACCGTCCTCTCTAACTAGGACGTCTAATACTCACCCTCAAAAAGAACAACAGGTAACATTTACATGTATCGTATGTAACAGATACCGTATTGAGCATACATAGCCTACCTACATACCGGTGGTATGCTGAATCAATGCATTAAAACAAATATTATTTATTATTATTATTATTATTATTATTATTATTATTATTATTATCACCTTCTACATGATGACTCGTAATGCGTCAAAGAGAAGTTTAGTGGGGCGGGCAGCACTAGCTGTTGAACGTGCATGTACTATAAAAGAGTGTCACAGAGACATGGACGCCATATTTTGCAAAAAAAAGTATCAAAGCTCAAAAGGTTCGATACATTTACATGCGTCAACTCAAAGGAACCAACTCTGTGAAAAGAATTGGTCCGCCGATCACTAATCAACAGGTAAATTCATTAATTTATGTAAATTGTATGGAGTTACATTAGTGGCAATATTTTATGAGTGCAAAGGGATGTTTAGAGTGCACAGATAAACAGATAGAAAATAGGCAGACTGTGTTATGGCTCTCATTCTCATTGTAGCTTTTAGACACATTTGCGCTTAGCAAATTATTTACATATTCAAATTTGTCATTTTTGCTGCATATTCGCATAATAAAATAAACCTCACGGTGGGATGTTGACAGTGTCTGAACGCTCTGTCAACACCATTACTTTGTATTCTCAGAGCTTCATGCACTCTCACTGCCTTTAATCAATCAGAATGCTAATTGGAACAGGAGGAAGTTGTAGATCGTATGAAGAAAAAGGGCTTGCCAAAAACTATGCCAAGAGAGCAAACCTCACACATAAATAGTTATGTTTTGTTTACAGCATACTACCTATTTCTACTGACTATGACATTCCTTATTATACTGTAGCCCTGCTGAAGAACTTTTATAAGCAGGAACATTGTTGAAGGACATACTTTATGCGTTTGTATTCCTTCACATGAATAAATAAAGAAAGGATGAGTACATTCAAGGCTTAAAGGCAGGGTTGGTAACGGAACGTACGGAACATGAGCTCAATGCACGTCGTCGCCGCCAGAGTTACAGTACTGCAAGTCTACTGGAGAATGGAGGCGAAAACTCAGCAGAAGTTGAGTAAAATTGCGGTCCCTTCACCGCTCTGCTCCGAAGCAGCGCCACAGCGGTGCTCGTGCACGTCTGTGTGTGGGAGGAGCCCCGAGGAGATGCTACTTTCAAATCTTGCTAGCTTTTCAACATTACTAACCGTGCCTTTAACAGAGATAGGCCACAGGCAGCTCTGGATGCATACTATGCAAGTATGTAATAAAAGATGAGATGCAAACTCCTTTAGTCAAGAATATATTTTTATAATTCCTGTGAGTCAGAATGTCTGCACATACCATGTTTTTTTTATTGCTGGTTATATATTACATGGCCTAATTATGTTTTGAAGAGCACTTTGTTGTAGATTTACGTTGTAACTAAGTTCTGTATGTGAAGGAAAAACAGAGTCACATAAAAACCAAACAAAGTAAACCAAGACAAAGCCTCATGCCAGTCACTCACTGCAGAAGCCTCATGCCAGCTGTGGCTCCCAGGTACACAGGTGTGAGCTGGTGTCTTTCTTTAGGGATGTCCTTCACTGCCTGGTCCAGACATGTCTCTAAGCTCTGCCCTGCTGCTCCCTGTTTTCCTGCATAGCTGGAGATCCCTCCACCTGAGCCAGAGATTAACAGGAGAAAAAGAGAAAAACATCGTTTTACATGATCAACATGTAGAATCTTGTTCTTGCGTTGGCTGTTGCGTTGGCTGGCTCAAAATCACCCACAAGGCTAGAGATTTCCCAGCTACCTGGAAAAAAAAAAACTGCATGACAATCCACTCACAACTGCGGGGGAACTCAACTTGTAGAACAACATAGTAGTCATTTCTTACTGTAAAGTCACTGAATATGGACTTCACTAATAATTGTCAGGTCAACAATTGTTACAAATAATTTAAGGAACCTTGTAGCTTTTTCTTTAAGATTTTTTTTAATGAGAGAGAGAGAGAGAGAGAGAGAGAGAGAAAAAAAAAAAAAAAAAAAAAAAAAAAAAAAAAAAAAGACATGTAGCAAAAGGCCGCCGGTTGGATTCAAATCCGGGCCACTGTAAAGGACTCCGCCTCATTACTTGCCTAAAACAAACACTTTATAATATAATTTTATCCATTCACAGGAAACAGCTGGTACTAACTTTCTTTGTCAGTTTTAAAGTGCCCAAAACATACAGCACATAGTTATAAAACCATGGGAGGAGGGATCATAACACGTGCATGTAAGTGTATAATTTCACCATAAGAATATTAAAAGGTATATTACACCGAAAACCTGTATTTTGAATGTAACAAGTTCACACTCTGAGGCGGACATGTTTGTAGCTTGCTCTTCCACACTCACCCAATTCACAGATAATGTGGGATGAAAAGCAGCAATGAATGCTTGCTTAAACTCAAAAACAGCTGTAGGACTATACAGTCCATGTGTAGGACTGCAGAGTTGGTTATCTAAGGGTTAAAAATATTATGCCTGGACTGGTCCATATAGCTCTATAACGACTTCCATCTTAACTGGAAGGATGTTGGTTGGTTGGTGGATGTTGGATCTTGGACTACTTCCACATGACGCAAGTGTGGCATTACAGTAACAAAGGATTCTAACGGCTACCCAGAGAAACCAATAAAGCATCAAAACTAACTTTTCAAACCACTACCACAGCTTGTTCTACTTCTCCTCTGTTCATTTGTATGATTATTATATTTTAAAACACTCGCATATTAACCATAATTTACCAAAATATAGCTAGATTCACAGCTTCCATTTCACACTAGTGCAGTTACCTGAGCCATAAAGTGCCAAAACATCTGTATCTTTGTTGTTTATATATATTATATATATATATATATTATACACACACACACACACACACACACACACACACACACACACACACACACACACACACACACACACACTGAAATATGCCAAAATATACAGTCTCCAGTGTAGGAAATTAAAAAAAATATTTGGGTGGCAACATTTTGTCTAAATATTGGGGCATTTACAAAATGTTGGGGGCCCTTTAAAGAAATAGTAATTGGTGCATAAAGTTGCTGTTTTATATTGTGAAATGAGCCCAGATAAAATGCATACAGTAATCACCACAGTGTGCCAACCATAGTAAATAAAAAGCATACTATGCTATTATCAGCGCTGCCTAAACTGGCAAATTCAACTTTTTTCCTAAATTTTGAGGGAAATTTTTGCCCCTTGATTATGTTTTTCAGGGCATTCTGAGATTTCTTGGGGCATTTTTCACCCCTTAATGTCTGACACTGACAGCTTCCATTTGTAGCTATGTTTTTAGTTGCTTAATGTTAGCCTGCTAATGGTCACTGTGAGCAACATGCAGCTAACCGTGCAAGCGTAAAACAAGCCATATTTTGGTTTAAAAAGAAGACTAAGCATAGGAACAGAAATAGATAGTTTTGTAACAGCACATTTCTATGAAGGTTTTGTGCTTTTTTTAATTTCATTTTACTGTGAATTTTGGTTTGCTGTTGGAATGTTTTCTAACTGTTGTGAATCTGAGCTGACCACAGATGCTGTCCTCTGAGAAAGTAACCAAGTGTTTTATATGCAAAACATTTGTTCTTTTGGGTTTTGGTGGAGAAAGTGCTTATACTTACCCTTAACATGACATTCACTGTGCTGAGTGACCACGCCTGTGCCATTTTGCTTATCTGCTGGCCACTTGTAGATATACAAAGCTGTGTGCGAAGATCCAGCATCCAAGACAATCCCATACTAGAGAGTGTAACAGGCAGACAAAAAACATCAAGAGAGGTTACTGAGCTGACAGCCTTGAAAAGGGGAGTCTAGTTAAGACAGAAGAGCATGAAAGACATTTACGACCATGACCTTCTTCACAGCTGCGTGACCTGAATTTAGGCATCTGGAAGGCTGCAGACTAGGTTAACTGTAATATGGACCTTCAAAAGGTAGCCCTCCTTATTTTACGCCAGCACACATTTGTTCTTTTCTTTATACATGGCCATGTTAGGAGCAGTTTAACTTGCACTGATTATCATCAAAAGATAAATAGTCAAAGATGATTACATTGTCAAAATATTCATATTAATGGTATCGTTGTTAGCTCTGATACGTACCACTTGATGTACCACGCTGTGAAGCAGCTCTCCATTTTCAATCCTAATGACATTGCTGATTAAGGTTTTAGCACTTAATGTACGACTTTGGTATTGTATATACACAGGATTTAAAAATGTATATTGGACTGCACAAGACCACAGCAATGAAACATTCATTCTAAAACAGTAGTTTCCTTCAAAGTCTTGCTCCACTTCTTGCATCCAATCAATTTTTATCTTCGTGATCTTGGCCAAAATAAAAGATACTTAAGTTTCATGGCAAACTTAACAAAATGTACATGTTGAAACATGTGTGAGAGTGCTCGTGAGGCGTGTCCGTGTATTAAGGGCAAATATTAGTTCAACATGCAACAACATTTTGGACCTGGGAGTCATTACCTCTTCCAACCATCCGATATTAAAGCACAAAAAACAGCAATAAAATCGTGTATTTTTGCTATAATTCTCACCCTGCTACTGATCTGTCCCAATCATCCTGGGAAACAACTTTTCACTGTTCAATTTCCCATTTTAATATTAACTCCACCTACAGTTTGTTCTGTTAAGTCTCCCACCATTTATCTGAAGCATTGGAGGAAGTATTTTCCACTAAACAACTGAGACTTTCCCAGTTGGTAAGCCCAAATACTTCCTCAAATGCCATGGTCTACTCGCTGTGATCGAATATTAAGCAACTTTAAAAAGCAGCTACGAGGTCTCAATTTAATATGTATGCCTCTATGACCTATATAAGCAAAGAGGCCATCAGCGCAAAGATTGGCTATTTCTATATATTTATTCGTAATGCCTGTCCCCGGGTATGATTCCCAGGAAATCAGACAAACCCATTTTCAGCACGCAGACTAGAAGAGCCTTTTTCCAAGACAAAGATTCACAGTGAGTATGTTAAGGCCTTTTTTTTTTTTACAGTCGCCGCAGCCGACCTGTCGTGACGTCAAAATGACGTAGATCTAGCTGGCGCGCCAGGATTTTGACTGAGCGCCCAGAAGTCGTGCACCACTCTATTTTTTTCAGCAGCGCGTGACAAAGCGGAACCAGGAAGCATGGACGAGTTCGAGGGCAACCGGATGCCATGACTCTCAGAGTGACTGCACATCTCTCTTGTAAACTTACTGGGTTAAAAAGGTCCCATGGCATGACAATTTCACTTTATGAGGTTTTTTAACATTAATATGCGTTCCCCCAGCCTGCCTATGGTCCCCCAGTGGCTAGAAATGGTGATAGGTGTAAACCGAGCCCTGGGTATCCTGCGCTGCCTTTGAGAAAATGAAAGCTCAGATGGGCCGATCTGGAATCTTCTCCTTATGAGGTCATAAGGTTACCTCCCCTTTCTCTGCTTTGCCCACCCAGACAATTTGGCCCACCCATGAGAGAGACATCATGGCTTTCAAACGAGCAAAGTGGCAGTTGGTCAAGGCCACACCCCCACCATCCACCTTGCTCCCCCCCCTCTCTCCTCCTCAATAGCTATAGACACAGAAATGGCACATCCTAAGGAAAGCTCATTGTGTGACTTGCTCTAGTGGCTGTAATTCTGCACCAAGGCTGAATTTCGGGAAAGAGACTTCACATAAAAGTATTAGGGGACCACTAAGGTCTATATAAAAGCATCCAAAGAGCACCATGTCATGGGACCTTTAAGAGGAGTTCTTTTATGGTGAATGAAAGGCTTGCTCTGACGAAGTAGGTCATCGAATTAAAATCGAAACATTGAAGTCAATGCTGCTGCCAGTTCTGCCGTTGTTTACCTTTTTCTTCTTCTTCTTCTAGTCCGTCAAGCAAAGCCGGTAGCATTTCATCATTAGCGACACCTCTGACACCTCAGGAGAAGACTGCAACTAGTGTCGCGACCACCACGCGCAAGTATAAACAGTTAAGGCGCTCCCATGACGTCACATTTGCATCGCGACAGGTCGGCGGCGGCAAGTATACCGGACGCCTTTAGCCTGTTAAAAGAAAGCAGCAGGAGGTTTTTCTTCAGGACAATTTTATTTTTGACATTTTTATTTTGTGGTAATGGCTGATACTGGGGCAGGATAAGCAGAGGGAAAAGGAAAAAGAATTGAACAAAGAGCTAAAAGGGACAGAGCACAACACAAGTCAACCTTGGTCAGTCATTCAAATGAAAATTTGAAAGGATTCCTGCCGTCAGCTAGATCACAATCTTTACGACACGAGGTGGCGGTGCTCATGGAAACACTTGCGATTTGGTCGGCCAACACAAAATGAAAGTTCCTTGTAGTTGCTTTAATCTTTGCTCAAGTGAAAAGAAACACTCCAAAAGTGTAGAAACCCAACAATGCAGGAAGGTATGTGACTGACGATTCAAAGAAAAGAGACCACACACGCGCACACACAATTCCCCGCTCAGGCATTTGCGAACACACATCTTCTCAAATGAGTACAACAGGTGAAAAGCGACATCATGTTGAAGCGTTCCTGGTTCTCATAATATTTTCTCATTACTGCTGCGCAGTGAGTTGTAAGAACTCGCTCTTACACTACACTACACTTACACAATGATCGGTTTTCTTCTTTCATTTGATTAACTATGGGACCTGTTTCGCTTCTCTGCCTGCCAAATGTAAGAAAAACCCATGGGTCCTTTTTTGTGACTGGTCGACCACATTGCTACTGAGTGAAAGGGCGGCTACATTATACTAAAAAAGGAACCATGGGATGTTTTAGCCGGTAACACAAAAGCCAGGGAGCAGAGGGAACAGAAGTAGGAGTTGACCTGTGCTGCTCTGAATGCCAAAGCCATTAAAGCTTGATTTCCATTCCGAATGAAAGGCAGACCCTTAAATCAGCTGGTCGCTGCAAAGGTAAAGTCTTTCATGTATTTTGTTTCATTACAATGAGGCGACTTTACAGTTTATCAGTACCTCAGCCATGAGGTCACCTCTTATTATGGTCTTGCGATAGGCAAACAACACACTGTCTTATCTGTCACCTATCTCCAGCTAGAGGGATGAGTGGCATTTAGCTGTGACCAAGAACCAAAAACTCACATAATAAACCTCCGAACAAGATAAGATACCATAGATATATAGCATTTTCAGGTTGTATGTTTGACTGATGGTTTGAAAATGGAAATGCAATGCACGTACCTAACTTAAATAATTTAACAAACATACTTATGTGAACCCAAATCATGATCTTTTTCTAAACTTAACCAAGAAGCCATGTTGCCTAAAACTAGTTTGGTTTCAATTCACGATGGTAACCACGTTTAAAAAAAAAAAAAAACAATCCTCAAAACAGAATTGAGAATGCAGTTTCATCGTATGGGAACAATTTCTTTTTAGGGGACAGCGTTGCATAATTTTGTGTTTAACAGCAAAAAACAGAAGTATATCAGCACACATCTTAGTCAAAGATAAAACGGTGATAAATCCAAGCGCCCCCATAGAGAGTGTGGAGGCAACATAAGACATAATGGCATGAACAAGTTATAGTATATTCAGAGCATGAATTATTAAATCAAGAGCACAAAGTATAAAATCATATGCACAATTTTTTTTCCATTCACATAGGGCTGAGAGCAGATAAAAAAAAAAAAAATATTTTGATGTTTTTGATGCCTTTTTCACAGTCTGTTTTTGATTTTTCCAACGTTTTAAATTGTTACATTGTTCTTCTACACATTTTCAGTGCTCTGATATAAAACAAAAAATTGAAAACGGGTCAATTTGACCCGAATACAACACAAGGGTTTTAATATTGTTGCACCTGGACTTCCATACCTTTTCGGGTTCAACAGCTGAGCAGAGAATATTTAACAAACGTGAATCCAAAAAGGTATTAAAAAGGACGCAATTGCGAACCTAACGAAAATGTACAAATACTAGTAAACAACAGCTGTTGTTTACTAGTATATGTACATTTTCGTACTGCTGCAGTAGTCCACTAAGGTCACAAAATCCTCTCGTGCCACAGATCGTTGTATAACACCTTTTTGCTCCCTGTCTGTCTACATCCTAGCCAGCACAGCGGTTACTCTATCCCCGCAAGATGGGAAAAAGGGAATCCAAAAATAGGCTACCATATGGAAGCGACCTTACCATGAACCCCGGTGGCTCCTGGACGTCCTCGGTGGGGATAGTCAGGAGCAGGATGGCAACAAGTCCAAAAAGCAGCAGCGCGATGGGGGCGGCAGGGTGAGCTGAGCGCTGAGCCATGGAGCCAAAGAGTCAAGTGCAGCTCTGCTCTGTCTGCGATTTGCGACCGCTGCAAGATAAAAAAATAAAAAAAAGGAGCGTTGACTTAATAGCGGCTGATGGCTTCCCGCCGGCCGGGGCGTTAGAACGGGTCCGCCTATGCTTCACCTGCTGCCAGCTCCTGTTTTACATTCCCTTTTAGATAGCGAAGTCTGACCGGAATGTATGTCCCGAGCCGAGCGCAGCCAAGTCCTCCTCCATGTGGCTGAAAGCGCCTCCTCGGTCAGTGAATGGAAACAGCTCCAAGGCTACTGGTGCCATGGACGGGGAAATGTTTTTATATGGCCTGAGCCGGTGGACAAACTGCTGCTCATTGCCATTCACCGGTTACTTAGGTTGGAGCTGCAGTATACCATGAGCCTAATCACTTCCTTGTTTAATTCAGAGAGAGAGAACCACATGATAATTGTTCAATCATGAATGTGGAACAGGGTTGGCCTTACTCTGGCACAGGTCCAGATTGTAGGCCGCCGGACTGAGCTGAGGAGCTGCAGAGCAGGTTGTTGTTTTAGTCCTGTATTTGCATGTGAATGGGTGAAGTTTAAAACCTGACTTGCAAATTGCGCCCTGATTTGAATGCCTTAGTAAAAAGTTTTGACTGGAGGCCTATACTTTCTTTGTACGTGTACTTTTTTAAAGTCTATTTTTGCCGAAAACCTCTTCTGACAGTGGCTAAATTTAGCAGAATATATAATGAGTTATTTTGAAGGAGCTTCTGAATATTGCACTTCATGTTGTCACTCGGGGCACTCATTTTCATTTTTTATATCCTTTGCAAAGATAGCGCAAAAAACAAATATGCTAATGCAACTATTAATATGGCATATCATTTTAAATATCTTCTGGAAGACCTGAGATGTAAATGCCAAAAAAAAAAGAATAAATTAAAATTAAAATAGCTCAAGCTCTTTAATGCAGATCATCACACAGCAGTATTATACTGCCTCCTGTCCAATGACTCCTGACCAACTGGACTGATAGATTTCGTAATGACACATGTTGAATCAACGGACATGTAGGCCTTAATGTTTGACATCTTTTTGTTGCTGTCTTTCATAAATGCAGTGAACAAGCAGCTGGCAGTAAAAGTGGGTCGTCTATAAGGGTAGTTCACACTGACTGCAGAGCGGAGAAGAGGAAGAGCAAAGAGCAATGTTAAAAAGAAAAACTGTGATAATAAAAAAAAGAGTCATATTTGCCATAAATTGTTGCCATACATTCATAAAATACTAAAATTATTATTATTATATTAAAATACATTACTAAATTGGCATGATGGGCCAAAACACACACACACACACACACACACACACACAACACCACACACACAAACACACACACACACACACACACACACACACACTTATCTTAAAATAATCTCAACTCATGGTCCGTTTTCTATTGTTGAGGAGCTTGTATCCCATGTCTTCATCAGCAGATTGAGCTTCCTTCCTCCACAGTGCTGCAGAGGAGGGTCTGGCTAGTATCATTCTCCCATTCTCTCTTTTCTGTGAGGATATTATTGAGCCATAGTGATATTATTTTGTTTGGTATGGTGCTTATCTTTGTCACCTCCAACACTCGATTGTGAATCACCTCAGAGTGTAATAATAAAAGTCTGTGAATTAAAATGTACATTCTTCTCTTCTATCATTTGGATACTGTTTAAAAAAATCTCCTACAAGTTATAGGTGGGTTTAAGTTATTGCAGTTATTTCAAATAAGATATCGGTCTAATCTAATTAATTCAACTTACTCCAAAACATCCAAATCGACTCAAAAACCATCAAAATCGGGCCCACCAGGAGTTGAAATATGGCCACTTCTGGTTAAAACAGCCATTATTAATATTAAAAACATCAGAAAGGGATTTAGCATCCTCAACAACCCCCTAAACCACCCTAATATTGCACAAATCGGCCACGCAGTTGCTGAAATATTGTCCATGTAAGTGATTGTGCTAATTAATGCTTAATATGCACAACATATGCAAGTTAGCATCCGGTAGTTTCTAAATGCTGGCAACCATTGTACAGTTCTTACATACAACTTTGGGGTTCCCAACATTTCCTGGTTCACATTGCTGGCAAGTAGATTAATAAAGAAAAAGACTCTTTGTAATTCAAACTTCAGCTATGAATCACACTGGGTGTTCATAGGGTTCAGACCGGCACTTCCAATCAGCTTGTTATCCACGGGACCAATCGGTCACATTCATCTCTCTGACGGAGTGTGACAGAATGTGACAGAGTGGGACAGAGTGGGACAGAGTGGGACAGAGTGGGATAGAGTGGGACAGAGTGGGACAGAGTGTTGACTGGGATCAGGGCAGCAGAAGGTCAGCGGAACAGAAGAAATGTCTCACCTGACAATTATCCCGCGACCGCTTCGACTAGCTCTGCCATTAATTAACCACGACAGCCAGGATCCAATTAATGATGCCACTCATAATTTAATTAAAGATTTAACTGGCTGTGACAGCGACTGTGTCGTTGCTATGTTCCACTGGGGTACCCATGGCAACGTTGGTATCATATCAGCTATTAAAAGAGTTGTATTAATTAACCTTTACATGTGAGGGCTGTTTAAAACTGTACAGGTTTTTAATCAGCCTAACATAAGATATATATACCTGTGTATCCATTCTAGATCAGCAACCTGCGGCCTCTTTTATTTTGTCTGCAGAGGTTAAGAGGAAAAACCCTTGCTTTTATTATACATGTCTCTTCATGTCAGGTTTTTTACATAACATGCTACGATATGTGGAAGGAGCATTGACTTATATAACCAGATGAGTTAATTAACTAAACAGAGTAAAGAGTTGCAACAAGCTGCGCTGTGAAGCTGTAGGCTACTACGTAAGCACAGCGGTGCTTCGAGCTAAATGCTAATGTCACGCTAACACGCCCACAGTGACTATGTCAATATGCTGATGTTGAAATGTCTTAGTTTAGTTTAGCATGTTAGCATGCAACCATTTGCTAATAAGCAGTAAACACAAAGTGCAGTTGAGGCTTAATGGGAATCTAATAAAATCAAATGAAATGGTGACATGGATTAATCCTCTGCAATATTATTTTCTACTATGATAAAACCTGGTTCTTCAACTGCATGTTCACCCTAAAACCAGAGAACAAAAACAAGATATTAAAGTGACTAAATGCTCTATAGTTTCTTTGATATATTTATATATATACAAACACACAAATGAAAGCATATAACTGTACACACACTGTACCAAAAAGAATATATATACTTTATTATTTTTGGTACAGTGTGTGCTTACATGCTTTCATTTGTAACTATTGAAAATGAATTCATAATCCAAGTCATTTATCTAGCAAAAATGCCAAACATTGCAGGCTCCAGCTTCTCAAATGTGATGATTTGCTTTTTACTCTCTTTTGGTTGGACATAAAAAAATTTAAAAAGCTATAATTGAGAACATTTTATGGACTATACAATTACTGTAACTGATTAATCCAAAATAAATTTAACAGAATAATTGATCATTTACAGAAAGCATAGGCCTAATTATCAGTTGCAGGACTAAAAAGAAGAAAACCACAGAATTGGTTAAACTTGGCAATGCAAGTATATTTTATTTACAGTTGTATAAACCAGTTGATTCAATGCAAGATCTTTAAAAGGTAAGAAAAACAAGTGATTCCTTTCTTTTGTGTGTGTGTGTGTGTGTGTGTGTGTGTTGATGCATGCCTATGTCACAACTGTTGTTTGTGTGTGTGTGTGTGTGTGTGTGTGTGTGTGTGTGTGTGTGTGTGTGTTGCGCAACTAGACATTCTCAGCGGCAGTCGTGATGCAAGCAGTACAATCTCTTCAACCCTATCAACACTTAACCAGACTCTATTTACAGTTCATCCATCTTAAGGGCTCCACACAGCTCAGATGACTGTACACAGCAACAACACGCATCCAAAAAACAAACTAAAGCACTGATAGCAACACGAAAGCATGCATAGGCCAGAATGAGAACATGATCAGAAACAAACTCTCGGTTCCAGTTAAGAAACCAAATTTGTTTTTTGCACTCTGTGTGGTTGTGTCAAAGTGTCCTTTATCTCACAAAGACTTTGCAGATACTGTTTTTTTGTAAGAAAATAAAATGAAAAAGAGATGTGTGAAATTAAAACGTGAAAGTGGAGAAGTTAGTACGTCAGACTGATGTTATAGCGATTCTGTTCTAGTTTCTTGGTAAATCACTAGCTTTATTTGATGGTTTTGGAGACGCCTCAGCATAAAGTGCTATGCAGTGCCAGAGACCAGACACGAGGTGGTAGTCTTTTTTTTTTTCAACAAACAGCAGTGGTTTCTCAGCTCCAGATAATGGGAAACGGCCTGTCGTTGCACCTAACCAAGCCGCGCTTTAAATTCACTCGGGTTTGTTCATGTAAAAGCTCTCCAGCGTTAACGCGGGGAGGAAGTTTTGCATGAAAGCCTGAGTGACGGTTTGGTGAAAAACCTGGCCCTTTGATGCAACCCCTTGGAGAATGAGAAAGCACTCCTGCGGCAGGAGGAAGGAGGAGAGAGGGCGTCCCCAAAAGCAACATGGCTCCCAGATGAGCGTCTCAAACACCAGCCTTACTTAACCGTTTCATCAGATTGCAGATCAATCTGTGATTTCACACATTCACCTGCTTAACTCTTGCTGTACATAAGTAGTAAAGCTTAACAGATTTTCTTTAAGAAACTGCTAGAAAAACAAAACATGCATTTGGCAGATTAGTAGAAAATTAAAGGGGAAAAGATACAATTTAACTACAGAATCTGGTATATACAGTAGCCTTCCAAATAACAGTTATCAATGTCATCATTTAGATGCATATAGCTCCTATTCATATACAAGCACACACGTGCTTCCATCGTCTTCACTGGTAGACAAGGTTAGTCCTATCCTCGTCATTAGTGCCAATATTAGTGGGTCTCAATCAAAGAAAAAACTAAACTAACTTCTAAAAACCTTTAAAGTGTAGATAAAAACACAGGTCCCCTTTAAAAAAATACTTGATATCCATTGAAGCTGACTGTACAGTACGTCTCGTATTGCAGTACATGAAAAACTTAATGTAATACTAAGGTATCTAAGCCCTAATTGGATGTGATATGTTGAGTACAGTACTAAAACTGGTTTATCCATTAACTTAACTAAACTAAAGCTGGCTCGCTAGACGTATACAGCTGGTCAGTTGAAAGTAGTTAACATCGAACATTAAGTAAATTTCTGTGAGTCAAGGACAGAAACAAGGTTAAATAAGTTTGCTAATAATATACAGAAGGAAAAAATTGTATATGTGAGTCAGATGGGTTCTTCTGTGCATGCTCAGGGACCCTACAAACATCTAACGCCAGGTAATCCTGGCTTTAAAAAAAAAAAAGGTGCAAGTCCAGTGTTTTCAGACACAGTTTCCTCAAAAGCTCCATCTGCGGGCGGTGAAATGAACGCTTCGGCTTCGGCGGTGGAGGGAACGAGGAGACGGGTTCTCCCTCCCTCTCCCTCTCCCCTCCACTTCCTCCTCCTCTCCTCTTTTCCTCGTCTCGTTTCCTCTCTCCTCGGGGAGTGAACGGTGTCTCCCTCTTTACACCACAGTACTGACAGACGGGTCAGACAAATTGAGCTGGCCCGTGATGTCAGTGGGTGGGTACTGCTGCAGAGATGAAGAGAAATGGGGGGGAAGGAGGAAAGGAGACAGTCATTTCTCGACTTAAGGAGCATTTGCAACTTAATTATACTTATCTTAACATTCATTCTTTTATTTTAAGAACGCCTGTGCTTCATTTCTGCAGAAATTTAGAAGCACGAGGGTTCTCTAACCCCTCTCAGGCAAACCTTATAGTTTTGTAGCTTTGGTGGAATTGCCTTAGTTTGGATTTGGATTTTTGTAAAGCAGTTTGGTTGTGCCTGAGGTGGGCTAGTTGGGAGCAGACGTAAAGCCCCGAGTCTTGACAACAGCACATTTGAATCAGGTATCTTTTTTTTCCTTTCTTTTTTGCCTTACGACGTGGGTGATAATTCCCTGCCGTGGGTGAAACGGACAGCTCATTTATCTCCCCACAGTCATTTGTATGCATGCAGACAGGCGGATCCTCTAATTTTAGCAGCTCTTGGAGGAGAGGAGGAATTTTAGGCTGATTTCAAAGTGCTGTTGTGTCGGACTCTTACGTCCAGTCCCCGCTTCACTGTGCTTCTTTTAAAGCAGAGTGCGTTGAATTATAGGCGTCTACAGTGCTGCGAGGGGAAACAAGGTCCCGATTCCATGCAGGTGCTTAGTTTCTATGACAACGGCGATTTTGCCTTTGATTATTTTTGAATGAGTGTGGTCTGACAGCAGTAAGCCATATTTTTGCAATGCTGAGGCTTGCTTTTTTTCCTGCTACTGAGCAAACAATCTAGAAACCTGATGGAACAATAACTCGTTGTAAATGTAGTCGATGGCATCATAATAAGAGCTTGGTACAGGAGCCTGCTGTTCTTTTGTGGAACAGCTTCGTGTTTTGGAACACGGAGATTGGGCGGAGCAATAAACTACATTATGTCCTTCATAATCCTGACTCATGGCACTAGGTTGGAAAAACCTGTTTCAGAAAATCCAATGTGCAACATCTTTTGTTCGTACATTACAAATGACTATTGTGCATTCAGTGCAGAACCAAAACACTGAAGAGTCTTGCGTCAGTGAATGTAGTACTTTTTTGTCTTTTTTCAATTAAGCAAGATCTTAGGATTTACGTGCCTTTCATTTTAAGCTGATAGACCCAATACATTCAAGCATATGAGCTTCAGAAGCTGTTATGATGCAACGAACATGCTGACAGATGGGGCAACATCCAGACTGAACGGGTTAATGTCAAATTTTCCAGATAAACAGGATTCAGAGTGGATGCCCCTCATCTCCTTGACCCGCAGGTTGCATCATCATATGGCTTACAGCCCCTATTTGGGTCTCCTCATGTCTTGTACCTTGAGGGCCTGTTAACAACGCACCCTACTGGGGTCAAGTGGACCAGCAAAAAGAGAGACACCTCACTGACATCACAACCACAGTTAATGGTTATAGAGCTACTTATTCAGTACAGGTATGGTGATTCTTCTTAACGTGTAAGCACAAAGATTATTTCTGCTACGGTGACTACAGCTATGACAGTTAGAGTCGTCGGCATGCTTGCAGAGGGAGAGAGGAGCAGTGTGGCATGTGGGTGAGGGACACTGACACTCAAGTCCATTGATATCCATTAATATAAAAGAAGAACATTTATATAAAATCAAAATAATGGTCAAAGACTTGGGATGGGAAATCATTCGATTGGAGCATCTTTTTTTTTTCTTCTTCCAATACGCTAAATCCTGTTTTATCCCCCCCCCCCGCCCAGCTAGGGCTCCCAAACCAGCATCCGAACCCTCACACAGACATCTTAACAGTGGCGAGGCCACTCTCCTTCTCTTCAAAAACGAGACCGATTCTATTGAGAAACCTCCAGGGGAGAGTAAAGGTGGTTGGGTTTCAATGATATAGAAATAATCATCATAATAATAATAATACTAATAAAAAAAGAGAGACAGTTAACACAAGAGAAAGAGAGAAAGACAGCAGATCAAATAAAAAACACACAATAAAGTTGTTTTTTTCTTTTACTTGGTGAGCCGTTAGCTTAGCTGCCGTAGGCTACATCTCCCCTGGGAAAACACATTCAAAACACAACGTTGGTACAGCCTTTCCGTGAAGGTTGTCTGTGCTATCTCCAGAGATTATTGCGGTGTTTTTTTTTTTTTTTTTTCCTCTCTTTGTCGAGTCTCATGACAGATTTAGTAAGAGACCAGCTATGTGCGGCGGAGCAGCTGGGCACAAATGTCTGCGGGTCACTGGTTTGTCAGAGCACTCCAAGCTTGTGGAGTACAATCTCCCAAATGCAACGAGCAGGACTTTGCATCTGAACTGTGAAGGAATTGAGAAAACCTGACACTCTCATTGTGCTGCAAGGAGATGGTGATTTACAAAAAAAAAAAAAAAAAGCTTGTATTTGTAACACAGTGAGAGTCTAAGGCTTCGCAGAGTTTGTAGTTCGTAAAAACAATAAATTAAAAACATAAAAGAAGTCTGTCGTCGCCACCTGAAAATATACCCTGAAAGAGGCATGCACAGTTCAGACCACAAGGACACTGGAAAATAAACAAGAATTATGACAAAGAAAATATGACAAAGCAAAAAGTAAGTTGATTAATAGAAATCCATGAGTGTACTCCTGAAATAGACATGTTGATAAATCAGATAACACATTAGTTTTTTCTTCCCAGGAGGACCGGCCCATCACGACTACCTTGGAAATGGATTTTGGAAGGGGGGGAGAAAAAAATGACAAAACACCAGCGCATGCTTTTCAAACCAAAAGCAAACCAACAGCGGCTGAAACCCAAACGGAGGAGTGCACGCGTGGCATTGGTGCAAAGAAAACGATGAATATACAAAAAGGATCAAGCAGTCAAAATGACAGGACACACATAACACAAATATATCTTGTACGCTTAAGTACAGTACAGACACCACAACGCCACCAAAACAGGACACAATCGCCAGAATCCACGTCCAAACCAAAGGCGGGGAGGAAGAGCAGCCCAAGACAAAAACACCACTGGCAGACTGCTTGGTAACATGGCACTAATCCCATCAAAAACCCTTAACATCCTGGACACTTGGGACGCCCCCGCCCCTCGCCAAATTCAGAGCCCAGCTCCTGGCCTGGCCTGATCTGAGTTCCTGCACTGATGCCCTCCAGCCTGTAGAGGGATCTACAGATGGCTAAATGGTGAATGGCTGATCGATGGTGAACGGACAGACACGTGGCAGAGGCCGCGGAGCCGTGTGGAAATGGGTGAGTGGAACATGGCAGTCTCTCGAACGCCGGATATGGAGATGTCGGCAGAGAGGACAGAGGAGGCGAAAGGAGAGGATTGAAAGTAGAGACAGAAAGTGAGGAGGAGGAGGAGAGGAAAGAGAGGGAAGACGTTGCTTCTGCATCTCCTTACCGTGTCTTTGGAGGACCTACGTCTCTTGATGCTGGAGGCCAGGGTGGTACTGATGGACCTAAAAGAGGCTTTCTTTTGGGGGTCGGGCTCTGCTCTACCACTTTTCCTATCCTAAAATGAATATATGTAGAAACATTATTCATGTCCTCTGGCTGGGGTGATAACCATGGTTTCAGTCTCACCCATTTCTCTCTTCCCACCACCACCCCAGTGAATTACCTTATTTTATATTGTTTAAATAGAGGGAGGGTCCTTGTGAGAATTTTACAGCATTTAGAAATTTAAAATGCGCAAAGAGGGAGAAAGAAAGGGATAAAGCCTGTTAGATGTGAGAGTGGAAGTAGTTTTTCAGTCTGATATGAGGATATTCGTCTACATTTTTATGCGACATTGTCACACTGGGACTGCACAAGATGGCATAGTAGTCACCTAGAAATGTGCTGACACATTCACTCGGTCCCTAGGAATGCATTGGAATGAGTGATGACTAGTAAAGATGTCAGTGGGTGTGATACCCTACGTTACACTTCTAGATATTCTGCCTGTATGCTCGCTATTGCCTGAAAACACAGTTGCAACTTCCCCGTTTCAACACACAAGCGATTTAAAAATCGAAAATGGATCAACTTAACAAATGTGACTTTACAAAATATCTACTCTGTTACTCGGTTCTGAACGAGGTCAGAGCTCCGGAAAACATTTAGAAATGCATGTCCTGTCAAAACAGAAATAGAAACGTAAAAGAAAGAAGCAGTTTTAACCATATCCTTACAAGATGGCGAGCCAATTTGGTGCCCTCCCACCCCCATACCATCAGAGTACCCCACAGCTACTCTCAGCACAATAACTGGGTGTTTGTGTGCAAAAGAAAAAACTCATATTAAGGTATTCTTACATCCTGAGTCTCTAGAGAGGAAGAGGGCTGCATAGGGGGAGAAAAGGAAAATAAAATAAATTTCCATCCACTTGATCGTTATTACTTTAAAGAAGATCCTTAAGCAAAAGCCAAGGGAACCAAAAGAGGGCGGATATTTAAAAAAAGACTAGCAAAGCAAACATCCACATCCAAAGCCAGGCAGGTATAAAAAAGGGAGGGGGGGGGGGGGGGGGCCCCCCAAAAAACCAAAACAAAAAAAAAAAAAAACCCACACAAAAAAAAAAAACCCACCCCCCCCCACAAAACCAAAACAACTGATGAAAAAGAACCCCCAAACAAAAAAAAAGGAAAAAAAAAAAAAAAAAAAAAAAAAGGCCGGTGCAAAACATATTCTTACTCTAGGTGCAAAAAAGAAACGATTTGCTGTTCTATGTGCTTGATTTCATAATGATCTGAGCAGATGAAGGCTAAAGGATGCTATTTACTAAAAAAATAAAAGCGCTCTAAGATGGATGTTAGTAAAGTATAAGTGGATGAAGAGTGAGTGGTTGCAGGGAGGGAGGCCCTTTAGCCGGGCGGGGCAGTGTGGTGTGAATTTCAACATGCCAGAACGTTTTATGGATGGAGAGAAAGATCAAAAGGGGGAAAACATAGAATAAGTAAACACAAAACAAATAGCATGACAAATCAATCCTGGCCAGCACTGGTCCCCGCAGTACATCCTTTTTCATCAGGTTACATGACTAGACACTTTTTGGGCACATTTGTTTCACCCATCACCCTGCCAACCAGCATGTTTTCCTCTTAACCCCCTAATGGCATGATATCAGGTGGCGAGCAGGCGTTAGCTGGCGTGGAGGATAGATGAGAGCTGGAAGAGGAGTGATTGGTGCCCGACATCACTCGCTTTTAGGTGATAATAAGTAAAATGCTTTTCCTGTTGGAAGATGACATTTCATGTTAGTAAATGGAGGAAGTCAGCCTATGTAAAAAAAAAATTCCTCTAAGTGTAAGCGTCTTGGTTCAGGAAAAATCAATGCCTAAGCGGCGTCTTTACTTTCCCCCATTTAAAACACGTGTGAGGCTGCAGCAGGAGTGCAGTCTGGCCGCTCGGAGCCCTGATGAGGCGCTGCACGTGCACAGTCTCGGCCATGCACGGCATGCTGAACCATCGGATGAAGCGTGGCACGGGACTCGCACAGTGTACAACAGCCGCCTGTTTCTTGTTGGAAACAGGAGCGAGCCGCTGCAGTGCATCATCAGTACACACCCTCATCACCATCACAATCATCATCATCATCGTCATCATCCCGCAACAGGGTTTCTGACACTTGGTCTTCATCCCAAACGGGCACCAGTTTCAGTGCACTTCTGAGTAACATAAAGAGGAAAGCTGAAAGCCAGACGTGCAGCCTCTCAGTGATGTAGTGGTCAACAACACATTCAGCACCAGGGATCACACTAAGGGAAATCAGTAACATAAAGTTGAACATATAGCGGCATATTATACTGTAGTTGGTAGACTTGGTAAACATTAAAATATAAAATACATGAAGCCTATAAAGTTCGTACCAGTCTGCCCGATGTTATTGGCCAATATGAGCTCATTACAGGTTAACAAAAATGTACAGGGTGCTTTTAGTTAGGGTTGGGTACCGTTTGGAGTTTTTTTTTAATTCAATGCTAAAACAATACCTTTAAAACAGTGCTGCTGCCTAAACGGTGTCTGAACTTATACTCAAAAAAAAAAAAAAAGAAGAGCACAAAACGATAGTCCGCGACGTTTAAGAACGACTTGTTCATTGCTAACGCCACACAGTATAACCAAATTTAAATAATGTATTTAAAATGTAATAAAAATAAATGATTTCATCAGTCAATTGCTGTTCAATAACAAAAAGAAGAACCATTAGATGGCAGGAGTGTACTCTACAACAACAGCATGAGTTTCTCGAGGTGCACTTGAATGCACCATGAGCCTACAAGGTGCAATTGAATGCACCATTAATGTGGCACCGCCACGTAATGCGGTGTTAAGAGGTTGTGGTCATTTTACAATTTTCTGTGAACATCTTATATCTTCTATGCACTTTGTATAATGTAAATTATAAATTTAGATCATAAAGATTAAAATCTGCCTAAAAACGGCTAACCAATGTGCTAAATGAGATTAAGTAGATCTACCCCCACTACATCTCTGCGGCTACAGCTCCTTAAGGACTATCTTAGGCATGCAATTACTACAATGCATGCACCTTTATTTCTCTGTAAAGCATTGTGGGAACAACGGTTGGTGGTATGGTAGTTAATCAACTTATATTTTGAGGGCTTTTGAGCATTAAAAGCATGTAGAGGATGAGGGATGTTGCACATGAGCAGATTGAGGTTAGTCAGAAGTGCACCTTCTCTTAGGTTGCGTCTCTGTGTTGAAAGGTATGTGGGTGCACAGTACTGCACAGTGCTTTGCATAAAACACCAACCTGAGGCAGTGTAAGCACATAATTACATACAAACACACGCACAAGCAGTCAAAATGATGCCAACAATGGGACTCATTGGTTGGTTTCAGTGCTTGCTGCACTAAGGAAGGAGGAGGCCACATAAACTGTGATCTTAGATTTTCCATCGTGATGAGCTTGTGTCCTACATAACCAATGTTGTCATATTTAATTTGTGAAAATAAGATCACGGTGAGTAATCTAATCAGTGCACCCAAACAGTATGAATAATATCCGGAAGAACATTTAATCAGAACAGAACAAAACAGATTGTATTAGCTCGACTTGACTTGGTGGGCTCTCTCTGTGCTCCTTGAATTAAGGCGGTTATATTTAGGGCAGTGAAGATTGTGTGTGTCTGTCATTTTAGCTCTAGGGCCCACAGTGACGGTCGACGAGCAAGATGAGCGTGCATGAGCCGTCTTTGTTCAGCGGTGCAGAGAAGTCAACATGGTCATCGCTGACATGGATCTGAAACGCGCTGATCTACGGGCAGTTTAGTGTGTCCCTCTCCTTTCTCAGTGATGCCCCCCCCCCCCCGGCCTCCCGCCAGCATGCATTCGCTTGCCGTTTGCGCCTCGGGAACGCACATCATATGAGGACACTTACGACAATTACATACACTAGTCAGGTCGAGTGCAGACACTCTCGGAAGGACATTGATTTGCTGACGGCCACTTGTGATTTTATACTGTACCTTCTTCCAGCCCTGCTGTCTCTATTCAGCAGGGCCAAACACTGAGCTGTGGTTCAAGGTTTACAGAGACAGGCCGCATCACAGACTCATAGTGGGACTGGCCAATAAATGTGGGACCCCTGCCATCTCCAAGCTATCCAATCAGGGAGTGAAACCATCAGGAGTACAGGAAGGGACGCTGTGTGGGTGGAGGAGGAGGAGGAGGAGGGGTGCTCCAGTGCTCCAACGCTTCACAGCCACGTTTGATTGCATTCGAAAAACGGGGGGGGCAAATCATGTTCTTCATCGGCTGAGCGGAGGACCTTAATGCTTGATTGTAGCTTAAAGGGTTGGTTCACTCAAATTACAAAACAGAAAATAAATTCTCATTTACTCCTTACAGTATCTTGCAATGCCGACGTCTTTAGATCATAATCGATAAAAAAATGTATTCACCTCCATTTTATTGGTTATTAAACCAAAACTATCTACGTGGCTAGACACCACTTGGGCAAGTAGAACATTTTTATTTTTATTAATGTGGGTGAGCTGACCCTTTAAATTGACACCTGCTTCTGCTTGCACTGCGTTGCATGAAGCCTCAGGCATGCAAGATAAGCTTGACTCATATTTGGTGTCTGCATTATAGACACTGCAGTGGATAAGGAGACAAACTGTAGACTGTAGCATTTACAGTTATGCTGACAATACTGCGGTGTGATTGTGCCAGGGAATTGATTTTAATCGGTATGCTCTATTTGCATTCTTAGCTTCTGGCTGCTGTTAGTATGGCCTTCAGAGTGAAGGAAATCAATGATGACGCGATCAAAGTGCATCAACCGGACCGTAATCACTGTATTTATTGTTTTTATGTTGTTTCTGGCAGGACATGTGCTTTTTTTCGTTGGCTTTCCATGTCCACAACATCTGAACTTATGAAGTGTATAAGCGCCACAGCAGCAGCTTAGAAAATACTATGTCATGCCATGGACATGGGAGGGACATTTTCATTTGGGTGTCCTTCATGTTAGAGATTCACAAGGCTAATTATCTTATGGTTATTCTAACAGCGAAAGGTAGCATGGGGGTGGAAATGGTTCTGCTAGTTAGAGTTACATACTAATGAGGGGGTCCCGGCCACCGCTTGACTTCCAGAGGCCTCCTTACTGTCCTGCAGGCACACACAAGAGACACGGGCGCCGTTGGCCTCTGGGAACTGTTAGGATCTACACGGTGGCCACTGAGGATGCCTTACAGAGCATGAAGGCATCAGAGATCACGGTTTCTCATACGGTGATCTGGCAGTCTGATCACCACTGATGTGCAAAATTACAAGCTCCCAAAGAGGCTGAGAGACAGAAATCAACCCCCATGAGGAGGGGGCTCTGTGGGCTCTCTTGCACCCCAGTCTCAGCCTTTTCCACCCGTGGGTGTGAGCGAGCAGAGGGGATTAATCCTACCTGCAGGTTCTTCCTCCAAACATTGACGGCCGCAAAGGCCAGCTGCATCTGCTTCCTGCGGGCGTCTTTATGGCGCTTATATGCGATTTCAATGAAGATTAGGAAGATCCCTGCCGCTATTCCTCCTGCCACCAACATGAAGACTCCTGTTGCGAAGGGACAGACAAACAGAAACAGAGCAGAGGGAGAGATCTGTGAGTTGCTGGTCTACAACCTGGCCGCGCCCACTGCGCATGAATGCATCGTCTGCCCGTCATGCTCAGTGGTCGCCCTTCTTTTTCAACCAGCTCCGACGAAGCTGACGAAGGCAGCTGCAACCCACACAATATTAATGGAAGACCACAACCGCACAAAGTCACAGCACAAGATACTGTACGCCACACTTCCACAGAGCACCCACGGCGACACTAAAACAACGATTTTGTAAAGGTATTGGACAAAAAAGGGCTACAGTACCTTACCACTGCAGTTTTTGTCCAATCACTTTTAAACGCTTTCTATACGCCTTAAGGACCATACCTGCCATGTTTTCAAAGGTGAGTGTGGCTGGGGCATTGCTCCTTGAGTCACACTCCTGGTATCTCACCCAGGTTTTATCTAGGTCTTCCATGAAGCCGTTCTCATGAGAACTGCAGGGGGTTGGGGTTGGTGGGGAGAGAGGTGACAAAGTTAATACACGGTCGCAAATGGCGGAAATTTTCGAACCGCTTACTGTACTCCCAGATAGCAACATAAATTAGACAGACAGAGACAGCAGGACAGGTGTACAGACAGACAGGCAGACAGACAGACAGACAGGAGAGGGGAGATACAGAGAGATAAGATGTGACATAAGGCGATGTATTTGGATGGCTTTAAAAACGGTCAGTAAGTGACCATGAAATCATATTGATAAGAAACTAAAAAGAAGTCATACGAGTAATGCAGCTTCGGCTGGGACAGACCTGAGAATGGCCAGGGACACATTCTGTTTCCAGGGGCTGTCCTTGCGCATGCCTATGCCAAAGCCCGAACGGAAAAACAGCTCTCCCGTGGTCACAAGGTCGCACTTCTGCGAGGCTTCAAACTCCAGCACCGCAGAGTCCCAGATGAAAGCATGCAGCTTGCTGTGGGGGAGGGGGAGGGAGGAGGAGGAGGGAGGAGGGGAAGGAGGGGGTTACGGTGCAACAGTACAATGATTTACATACACATTTACGGCTCCCACCCCTCTCTCTCTCTCTCGCACACCAGATCGTGTGTGTCATTCAGCGTTTACCAGCAATCCCTACCGCTGCTTATGGCCCCAAATGAAATCCAATGCCAGATGGGTGAGGGCGCGTCCCCCCATTGGATTCCCCCCATCTCAAAGATGTTCGTCTGGGTACAACCTGAAAAAGGGTGCTCCTCCACTCAATGTTAGCTTAACCTCACACTGGTGCCAGTGCTGTTGACACACGTCCACACTCGCTCCTGTCCCTGGCGTCTGTCTCGGCTGGGCGATGGGCCTGGATCAGAGGGAACGCAGCAGTAAGCCCTGCCGCTTCCGCCTGGTCCAGAGGTCCATGTCTCCCCCCCCCCCACCCCACCACTGAGCTGACTGGACTGGCCCTGGTCTGTGTGTGTCTGATAGGTCGATCAGCCGGCCGACACGTACTCTGGTCGGCCCGGCCTGGCCGAGACTCACTTGTCACGCACGGCCTGGATAGCCTCGGCGGCACTCTCATAGTTGTGCTTCTCCATGTGGCGGTACATGGTGCTAAGCTCCACCTGCCGCCGGAAGTAGATGTCCACGGAGCTCTGCTTCACCGTGGCGTAGATGAACTTGTCCGATGGGTTTCTCAGCTGCATAAAGAGACAGAGACAAGACACAAAAAGTTGAACAATGACTACTAAGTTATGTAGAACTTATATATATATATATATATATATATATATATATATATATATATATATATATATATATATTTTTTTTTTTATATGTATAAACATTTTTTATGTACTGTAGATAAAATTTTTAGTGTGTATTATGCTTGAGTATCGCCCTGTACACACTCTTGGGTCATTGATGCCGGTGATGCGCTCCTCAGGCCGGTCCAACACCAGGAAGGCAGCCAGGTTGGCAGTATAAGAAGCCACAATGATCATGGCAAATCCGGCCCACACCATACCCAGGATTCTCGCTGAGAAGCTGCGCGGGGCACCTGTGTGGGGAGTTTTCAACTCAGTAATTGGATTAGTCACGTAGAGTAGTTAGCTGGATACTTCTCTTCCTGTTAGGTAAGAGTTTGACCAATCAAAACACTGCTACTTCTGTTATTACTACTGCTGATAGCAATGATCATTAACCCATACATACATACACACATATACATATAAATATATATATATATATATATATATATATATATATATATATATACACACAGTTTTATAAGAAATTATAATAACCCCCCTAAAAAATTGCATAACGTTTACAAAGAAATACAAATATAGCTTACTAAAAATACCAGACATGAAAAGTAAAACTGGAAGACAAATGGCACAAGCAAAGGCAACAGGTATAAACTGTTAAAAGACGAGCCGCATCACCATCTTTCTTTACAAAATGTGATTTGAAAGGAACTAATTTGTCATCCTCTACGAAAAACATGACACCCGGAGCCACATACGCCTTGATTTTGGTCTTCATACAACTGCAAAACTGTGTAAACACCAAAGTACTCGGGAGCATTACCGTGTTCTGGGAGAAAGGCAACATTTACTGCTGAACAAGTGATGAGTTGGAGATTTCCCTTATTGGTTTTCATTCTTTATCTCACCTTCACCGATTCCAGAATTCAGCAACACTCCCCAGGAGAACCACATAGCAGATGATAAGGTGAGGGCATCTTCTTCTTCTTCTTCACTGTTTACTTTAAATCTTCCAAACGGGCTAGAGGGAAGAAATTGGGAGGGTTGCAGGAGATGAAACTGAGAAATTGCAGAGAACCCTTAGAGGGGGAAAACCCTTTGCGACCCCAGGCAGGGAAGGGAGCTGAACATGAGCGAGCAAAGTAAGAGGGAGACAAAGTCGGAAAGAAAACAGACACACAGGGACAGAGCGGTGGGATGTTTTGGAGACAATCTTCCCCTCCGTCTGCCTTCGTGTCCACACCGAGGGAAGATCTGCAGTGCTCAGGAGTGCATGTTTACACACACATGTAGGCACACATTCGCTGATTCAGTCGTGAGTACGCACGAACACACACATGGGCACACTCATACACACACACACACAGGTCCCCCTTGTACCTGAACCGGTCTAGTAGGTAAAGCATCACCGCCACCACATGCACCGAAAGACCCACCAGCAGCCACAGCGTGCTTTGGAACGGCTGCATGAACGAGTCCAATGTACTGCGAGGGATTTCCTGTAAACACACACCGCAACGGGTTTTTGATTGACAATCAGCAACTTTGACAACCTTACGTTTGCACATAATACACTAACATAGGATGTCTGTTTCCAAGTTTATCTCCTCAACTTTATACCCATGTATAATTTACATATTTGCTTGCATGTTTTTCCTACTGTTGCGGGCCCCCTTGTGTGTCTGTTCATGTCTGTGCGTGTTGGAAATCATAAAGCAGAAATGAATTGAAATTGTGTAGTCAATCACAGTGAACTTTGAGGTAATATTCATTTATCAAAGAACGATGGTCGTGGCAAGTGCCGAATGATTTGAAAGGTCAGCACTGCATCACCTCATAATAATAATAATAATAATAGCCTAATAATGGACAAAAATAAATGAAGTTTCACAAGCGTGCTTAGAAATTTAAATAACAAGACTGATGCTATGCGCTCTAACGTTAGTAGTACCATCCGTTTTATATAGTAGGGGAGGGGTTATGTTAAGGATGGCTCCAGTGCATCATCGAACCATGATTTCAGACCACCTAAATATCCTGGACACAGGAAACCAACAGTCTAACTCCACAATTCAGTACTACACAATTTATATATTTTTTTCACATTTACAATTATTTTCTACCACGTATACTGTATTTAGAAAAAAACAAACAAAAAAACACAGATTTTGCTTTACCCGGACTTTAAGAGCATTTGAATTTCTGCCTGATACATCTGCCATATACTGCCCAACATAAGTTTATCAGCTTTTTTACTGAAAGTTAAAGGCAGACACTTACCTTTTTAACGAGGATGGTGAGACCTTGATATTTAAAGGGTTTGGAGAATTCGATGTACTGCGCTCGTTCGTTGTTTATAGTCAGCGGGGCTACAATCATGTCAGCCAGGCCCCCCAGGAGCTCTCCCATCATGCCATTCCACTCTTTCTTGTTACTGTTGTTTACCTGAAGTCCCAAAAGAAAGGTGTTAACATGAGAATCAGCTATCAACCTGCTGTCGTCTAGACGACAGAATGTTTCTAGGCTTTGAGGATTTAGGTTTAGCTTAGTGGGGATATAAGTTCTAGGGGAAACTGGCGCTGTCTTACAGAAGAGTGCTTGCTCATTTTCAGGAATTTATGAAATCATGCACTGAAGTACAACACAAGTGTAGAATATCATGCTCATGCCTATAGGACAGGTCTTTTCTGGGTTAGAAATGAATGTTTCCACAGAATAAAATGAGCTGAAACTTGTTATAAGGCTCTGTAAAGCCAAGATTCAGGTCATAAACCTAAAGCGACCCCTTTCACATTATATCCAGCCATTTGAATTATATCCTCTTCAGTCTTTTTGCAAATCGATGTGAGTATACAGGACTACTGTGTGTTGTTAACACATCAAAATTATGATTCTCATACAAAAAGTTATGGAAAAGTATTGATCAAGGGATTGAAATGAACGGTTATCGTTAAGAAGTATTCCGTGGGAATTTGACAGTTACTCATGCATTGTCATGGTCATCAAATAATAAAAACACGACATGGCCCTAAATGTGACAGAAGCTATTAATGAAAACGTTAAGATTTCTCTATTCTCCAATATGATTGCTAGTAGTAATAATAACATTCTGTGTTTGAAGTATATTGATGGTTAATGTTAAAATGATGCGGCAGGTGGTTTGTTACACAAAACAATCTGAAAAGACATAATTGGAAAGTGTTTGGAAAAGGGCTGGCACTTTCAAAAAATGCCTGGCAGGTGACTGGATGAACCATCTGTCTATCACGTCCACCATTGTTGTTTTGGCCGCCACACACCTAAACCACGCTCGTAGTTGCCACTAGCTCCTCACTAGTGCTTATCACTAGTGTATCCATATTTTGACGCTATTCATCAACTGTTAGCTTAAAAACTAACTATTTACATAGAAAACAGACAACCTTTATAACTGCCAACAGATCCAGCATTAACCCTTATTGTTCGCTAATATTAGTAAGCTAGTGTAAGCTTCAAAACGTAAGCTACACGTTAGCTATAACCTAACATTAGCTGCTAGCTAAAAGTTACTCCGTTGTAAGGTAGTTAAGCAAACTGTTGAGGAGATAATATAATCTATGAATAAACAACAAATTTGTACAATAGCTGAAGCCAGGGTTCGAAATGAGGGGGGTCTGGGGGGGTCCCGGACCCCCCATAAGTCATTAGGGACCCCCTATAAGAATTTATTTTTAGATTGTGGGGGGTCCCCGACAAATATTTTTAACATTAAAAATGATTGTGAAAATTATAGGTCTTTAGTGACGTTTTATATTTATAACAGTAATTTAGTTATTTCCTAGCGCGATTGGGCAGCAATCAGGGCAGCTAGATTGTTGTTGTGGTCCTCCGGCGCATACAGTACAGTCTATGGCGCAGACACGTATGTTATTGTTGAACGCGGCAAAAACGAAGCCTCACAAAGAGTGAAATCCCGAATGAAAATCCTGTAAGTGCTTCGATTATGTTTATATCTCCATAATAATTGCTTATTATAGTAAAATATTTGGAGTTGGTGTTCCTATATCAAAAGTTGCATTAACTAACTTAGATACCCAGTGTAACGTAATGATTAGAAGAGTGCGTTTGTCAACGTTTCTTGCTAGCTGTATGTGTATGAGGCATAGGTATGAAGCCAAATAATCTGCCAGCTAACAGCAGACATATAGCAGTTAGACTAGTTATTCAAAGCTAGCATAACAACCTAATTGTCCAGTCAGTGATTTTGAATAATGTGGTTACTATTGGATTATTGTCATTTTAATGTATTTCCGTCATGTTAGAATATCTTATTTATTTTTTTTAAACGTGTCCCTAAAGATTTTAGTTCAGGTTATAGATTGACTACTTTAAAACAAAGTAAACCATCTAATGTAGGTACAGTCTTTATAGACATCTTTATTATTCAATCCAGCGGCTAGTTGTTTTACAAATTCCATTAACATAAGGGATGAGAAATGCCATTTGTATTTGATCAAACCCTTTGAAGGTGCATGGTGCTGCCATAATGAGTACACCTGGTGGATTTAGGTAACTGAGTTAACTTCCTTGCTCAAGGAAAGAATGACCTGTTATCCACTTTGTCATGTCAGGGATTTATATAAGGTGCTGTAACTTTGTTGCTCCAGAATTAGAGGGTTACCTGTTAGATAGCCAATCCACTTCTCCAGACACCACTACAATACTGGGACTAGCCCAAACCATGAAAAACATCTCAAGACCATTATCCCACCTTCAAAATATGTCAATATAATTTTGCCTGCAGTATATAGTGTAGCAAGGTAGTCTTCAGTATTTTTTATAATTACATTTTAGGGGACCCCCCAAGAGTCCTAAGTCATTTCGAACCCTGGCTGAAGCTATATATAAAAAAGAACTGTTATTAAATCCATCTTATTAAAGCTATCGCATTTTCAATTTGCACTGGTGCCTGCTTGGCAACCTTTTAATTCTGTTCATATGTGATAACTATATTGTTAATTAAACCAAATCTTTAATTTAGGCTACTGTCTCTTCAGGTAACACAACCAGAAGTAGTTTTCAGGTATTATGTTTATTTTATTTGACCATAGGAAATTTTCTCCTTTTTTTCTCTGGTAGGTTTTTAATTTGGTTTTGTTATTATTTCTCTTTCACATTACAACCAATTGACACTTCCACATTGTCTACAACACTAATGGGGATTGCTGTCTCGCTTTGCCAGACCTTCCTCCACAGCGCTGTGGAGGAGGAGTCCACACAGCATTCCGGGATGGGAGAAAAACGTGCTCTGGTGTATTGGCATTTCTTTAAACCAATCACAATCATCATGGGCGGCGCTAAGCGCTGGGAAGAGCCACGGTGTCACTGAAAAATAGAACTTGTTTTGGTGGAATATGTGTACGTTCAAAAGTTGTTTCAGTCGTGCAACAGAAAACTCAGATTGGACAGATAGCCTAGCTAGCTGTCTGGATTTACCCTGCAGAGATCTGAGGAGCAGTTAACCATAGTCCTCAGAAATCCACCAGAGTTTAGAATGTCAACACAAAGAAAGAGGAAGGTGACGGACATCCGACCAAAAACAGTGAAATCCGGCAGAATTTCAGGCAGCAACGGAGCAATCCGGTAGTGGAACGTCGTGGGTATAGACTACTGCTTGCTCAATCTATCCTAGTGTAAACATTTAAAACTGACTCCAGATCAATGACGATGGGCAAGTTCACCTACTGGACATTTGATATCTGTGGGTCTCCGCTTTATGACTGCTTATTGATTCAGCTCGGAGTGGTTAGTGAGATCACTACTGTTAGTGAAGTGAAATAAAAAGATTAGAAACTATTCAGTTTACGTTAAGTATTGGGTGCTATCTGTGCCTCATGCAAAAATATGACAAATATGGTTGTGAATGTAAAACTAACCCGCTCCTGAGTTCCAAATTTTCCATCAGCCACCAGATGCACCTCGTAGGTGAAGTTCATGGTCATGGCCAACTTGATGAGGAGATCGATACAGAATCCATAACAACATTGGGGCACAATTGGGCGTCCTGTAACAAAACCAGCAACATTTGCAAGTTACAATCACTCTTGAGGAAGCACGTTAGTTTTTAATCCAAAGGCGGCGCATGTAGACGGAACAAAATGCATGACATTGCACTGCAGACGACCACACACAATCACACTGTTTGCCAGAAACACAGCATACAGACCAAGCATGTCCCAGCATCCCAACAATCACTCATTCTGAATGGCACACTCAGCTACATGCATACATATATAGATACCTACTGCATATATATGTATGCATCTCCAGTGGGTGTTTGGCGGGTGCAGTAAAAGCACAGTGATAATATAAACGTCCCTGATAGGTTACCTGGGATGGTCTCATTGGGCCCAGTGCAGATAACCTTTTTAATTAAGACTCCATTTAATGTGATTTCCTCCTTGCATGTTCCATCCGGTTGAGTGGGTTTCACATATACAAATGGCTCCTGGTGTATCGTCACTATCTACAACAGACGGGACAGAAAGCTGTTTAACATGTAGTCAGAGCTGGATCCGTTTGGATCCCGAGGGACTTCAGCGAGTGAGAAAGACAGAGACAGAGAGAGAGAGAGAGAGAGAGAGAGAGAGAGAGAGAAAAATACTTGGAAAAACCCAGCAGATACACAAATGTACAAACTCCCAGATACACATGGACACACAAAGACAGACGAATGTAAAAATAACTGACGAAGATACAGATGAGAGGTTCTTTGTAGGCCTATGACAAATTTGAAGAGATGAAATTAATAGCAAATATATCATCGCGCTATGAGCATAGACATCTTCACTCCCCGATGAGAAACAAGAATCACCTGATTGTCCAACACGAGTACATCAGCTCGGCTCCGTACTCTATGTAGACAAAAACGTCACATTGCAGCAGCAAAGTGAAGGCACCCTACCTTTAATCGAGTGGACATCTGGAAGCCCTGTGGTTTCTCAGTCTCTCCTCCGGGCCAGATGATCTTCCGCTGATTGTTCATCACCACCTGCAGGGATGCCGCACACATACACAGTATCATAGGTGAGTGCTGACAGAAGGCGTGCTGCTGATGAGGCTCCAGCACTGTGGGTGGGCATCACTAATGAGTCAGCTTTATATAAGCACAGCTCAGCGGTTCCTTTATTAACTTCATCAACCTCTGACTTATGTGTCATACCTGAGGGTAATAGAAACTTTTTATTATGAGACCTATCGCCAGCAAACTGAAGTGCTGATCCTCACAGTCCTTACTTTTTGCTGTGTTTGCATGGCTGGCCCGTTTAAATATCCACCATTAACTACAAATGAATTCATTTTGACAGAATACTCTCAACACTAGGTCAACTAACTAGCTTTTCTCAGAGCTTTCAACCACATCTCACAGTCTCCATTAGCAGATGGAGTTTGCTCGGTTATGGAGTGACTTCTTCACTAATGAAGACTTTTTCTGAGGTCAAGAATGAACATCGAAGCTCAAACACATAGATTTTATATTATGCACACCTGTTTTTAAACAATTTTAAATAGATTTTTTAGCCATTTCCCAAATTCAGTGGAAGTTGCAACACTTTGAAACTTGCATGAGAGAGAAAAACCAATACAGTGAACATGATGTCCTTTTTTTTTTTGTTTGTCACGTTATGTTAAAGTGATAGGGTTATGCAGTTCTGATGAAGGATCATGTTCATGTCCTTCCATTCAAGTTGAATTCATGTTTTTGTTGTAAAGCCAAACCCAGAAGACTATCCAGAATGGGAATGTGGTTGTTTTGTGCATTCACTCATTGCTGTTTTCCTGTGGGGAAAAAAATCACGAATATTGGCATCTAAATGGAAACCAGTGGGCACCTGGAAGGTAGGAAATCTATCGTAAAAAAAAATAGGTTGTGCTTTGTAGAATGGTCAGCAAAGATGTAAAAAAAAAACTTTTCTCTTTATTCCAATTTATACCTAGGGCTCATGAAGAACATTGTTAGGTTTCATTTTCAGATACATGCAGCTCCTGCTTGCCATCTAGAGTTAAATCCAGTTAAAACATGCATGGTTCGTGGCCGGGTTAACTCAGTTGGTAGAGTGGGGTAGAGGTTTACTCCTCGACGCAGCATTTGCTGCAGGTCATTCCCCCTCTCTCTCCACTTTCATGTCTTCATCTGTCCTTTGAAAATAAAGGCCTAAAAATGCCCCAAAAAACCAAACATGCATGGTTCATGGCAAAGTGAGATTCAACTAAAAGTTACATGCAAATCCTAGCAAATCAACAGGAAATTTCTAAAGTTACAGAAAATAACTGAACACCCGGTCTAATAACATTGGCGTTGTTGACCTCCATGTAGTTTAACTTCTCACCAGACGTGTGGGCTGTGCTGTGGTCAGAGGTGTAACAGACGTTTATTGGTGTTTTAAGCCCCCAACGTCTCTAGGATTACCTACATTTTCCACAAACTGCGGATCGGCTCCGCTGCGTGTCGGCTCCGTGCTCCGCTGTCCGTCAATACCCACCAGGTGCGGATTTATTGCGGAATGGCTGCGGCCATGACTGACAGCTGAAGTCACGAATTCACGTATGATCGCGCGATATAACAGGATGTAGTTTCTATAAACAGAACCACAAACTTGACTTCAGGCCTGTTTCCGCCCATTATGAAGTTTTCAAGGTGTAGTGCAGGGAAATATGATCCGTCATGAGCACGGTGTATTTTATTTTGAAAATTAACGGATATTTTATTTTGTTTCTGTGCTCGACTTCTTGTCCCACACAATCCGCCCTGTGCTGAATTGTTGCGGAGCTCTCCGGCATCCGTCATAGAAGCTCTGCGTATCTGCTCCGGAGGGCTGCAGATCGCCGGAGCTAGGACGGAGTCGGAACGCAGCCGTTAGGTGCCTTAAAGTCAACGGTTGCAGCGCTGCCTTGAAGTCGATTAGACAATGGTTAGGTTTGGGTTAAAACGAAGGCACTGGCAAGGGTTAGGTTAGGGTTAAGGTTAGGTGCCTTAAAGTCAACGGTTGCAGCATTGCGTGGAAGGAGACGTTGGGGGCTTAAAACACCATCGAGCGAAACAGACCGACAGAGGGCAGAACATTTGTTTTATGTACTGTATGTTCCAGTTCATTATAGCAATAAAAAACAGTGAATATTTGCAATACCCTTCAAATTCACTAGGACAGACTGCAGCATCGTGTTGGCTTTGGCTGACCTGCAGTGTTTTTGAATTGCCCTACATTAACTGCAATGTACTATAGATAGAAAACTGGAGCTGCATGTCCAGTACAAATAAAAAAAATAGGCTACGTACATGAGAAGATACGACTTACATTTGGGCAGTAAGTATAAACTAGGGCATGGACATGGCCTCACAGTTGTGTCAAATAGGCCAAAGATGCCAACCCTGTCTCCTAAAAAAGTATGTTCCCATACAACCGAACTGCATTCTCAATCTTGATGGATGGAAACATATTCTCTTCTGGATTACGCTTGTTTCAACATGTCCTGGTACCAGCAAAGATTCTTTAGAACTAAAGCATTACACGCTGCGCCAATGGTATGAAACGCTGCACAGTTCCTGCCTCATAAATGGGCTTGGCCTCGTTTGAAAGTTTAGTGAACATCGTGTAGATGGTGCGATATTTAGTATTACTTAAATTAGTTTTGTTAGGGCATTTGCGAATGTTGAAGTTAGCTCATCTCTGTTGCCAGATCTTGTTCCAGAGAGTTTGTTCCTGAGACAGAAACAGGTCACGTACAAAGTTACTTCTTTCCTGATTTATCTGTCTGAAAAATGCCATTTTAGGGTCAGAAAGTTCGTGATATGTATGTGGCTTGTGAAAAATGGGTCCAATATTTACTTTGGTGACTATGGGGAGAAAGAATCTGTCATAATCTGTGTTTATGTTCACTTCTCCCATTGGAATAAATACACTCAGGACTTGCAGCTAGTCTCCTAGAGGTGCGTGGTGACACACATACAGGAAATTACTCTGATTTGGGGTGGTCACGTTTCTTGACTTTTGGTTTCACACGGGACATAAATAGCGATCTAATGGGTGAAAGTCCAGTGTTTGTTTGACCCATCCATCCACCCCCAACCTGCCTACGTGGACTGTAAGTACAAACCTATTTGTGATACGTCAAAAAGAAACGTAATTGGAACGTAATTTTTAGGAGACAGGGCTGAAGTTGTCCCTGTCTGTCAGTTTACCTGTGTCCCATTGTATATGCCGACTTGAATGAGTCGACCCTTCTGGTAGTTGAGTATACTGTAATGGGCGTACTTCCTGTCTCCGTCGTCATTGAACTCCACGCGTCCTGTGAGGCCCTCTGGGTATTTGGATGACATCAGCACCCTATGGCAAGCAAATGAACATGATTATTTGTGTGTGTGAGCAGTGAGCACACATGTTCATGCATGGATAGTGTCAAGGACTGCATTTTATTGTGTCAGCACAAGGCTCTTATTTCAGTGCATGTGTTAAAATGACTGCAGTTATTCTTTGTTATGCTGTTGAGAAACAGAAACCACCCTAAGTGGGTCAGGAGAACCTCAGTCACTTGAAGTGATAAATAGAGTTTCTAGAACTTTCTGGAATATCTGATGACCTGGAATTGTGTACGGCAGCGCTCCAGTCAAAACTGACAAAAATGGGAAGGAACTTTGGGGACTGAGGCGAACTGCAGAGCAGGGCGATAATTCTCTGTGGGTTCAACACTACAAGTTACACCTTTCACATTGGACGTCTGATCAGTTGTTAATCTAAATATATCGATAGTGCCGCTTTAATGGTAATTGAAAACATGCACAATTCAAACTCAACAGAAACTGAGCAAAAATGTGTTACATTGAAATCAGGTGTTCTTGGACAAGTCTGGATTCGATGAGTCTTGCTAAATTGAAGTTACAGATTTTTTGAGCCACTTTTCCAAAAATATTTCCCTGAACTCATAGTTTAAAAATACCAACCTAAATGTCAACGAAATGTATTGGTCTTGAAGTTGTTAAAAATATGCCCTGGGAAAAACAAAAATCTGAAAGATTGTTAGGATCCAGCTATTTTATGAAGTCGGTTGCCATAACAATCGAATTGTAACCCCCCTCAACAAACCATGACCAACAATCCATTTTAAAAGGTGATCACACCTTTATCATCTTTCAGTGAAGAAATAGAACTGAAGCAACGCCGTTACATCTGTATTCAAGCTTACCGTTTAAAGAGTGGCCCTGTTTTCCAGATGTTGGTGTTGCCCACACATCCTCTCGGAGGTTCTGTGATATTCTCCTTCTCAAAGAGCTCCTGGATGGACTGCGCCACCACAGCCACCGCATCATTGATATGGGCTGACTCATTCTTCCCGTTGATAAGCTGGAGGCTGATCAGACCTGAGACCAGGCCAACAACAAAACATAATCACTGACCAGAGCAAACTGTAGCCTCTCTGGATCCTTTTGCAATGCACAACGTGTAAAAAAAAAAACTTATAGGGCCTCCAGTTTAGACATCCTGAAGAAAGGTCCTACATCAGCTGCATGATACACCTTCATTGCCTGTAAATCTCAGGGAAGATAACTCCGATCATATCCACATCTTGTCATTTATGAGACGAGGCAGCAGAATAAATGGATCATTTTGCTGATGTTGCCACTGATGACCTTTTCACAGCATGTGTAAAGAGTCCCTTGAAGTTGGATCTTTTTTTTTTTTTTTTTCCTGCCCTACCAGCTAAGGGATGGGAATCAGCACAGGCAAAGCATTATTTGTGTTAGGAATAAACATAAATACCATCAGACCTAAATTTAAACCAAGCAACAATCCAACTTCAGCTAAGTTTTCTGATTGCAACCAGGTCCGTCAGCCTTGCAGACTCCTGGAAGAAGCTGCGAAGGTGGAAGAGACTGGACATGGACAGGACAACAAAACACTCGGCAGGGATTGGTTGTGTGAAAGTGCCCGGGGGGGGGGAGACGCTCGACATTTGTGACAACAAAGTGATAAAATATTGTGAGAGACTCCAGGAATAGAGACAAGAAAGGCTGTTGTAGCTTACCATTCTATCAGTAATGTGTTGCAAAACTCTCCCATAGTAATTCATTAGAAATCAGGATATTAATGTAGCAGAATAGCACAATGAATGTACCTTGCGGATAATCCAGGACATACACATTGAAACTGAAAGTGTACTGTAGATACACAGCACATTTAAACCTTTAAACACATAATGCTTAAACGTTTAAATGCTCAACAACACAACAAGCGGTCATAGAGTCAATCATGTAATGCATCCATCGGTTAATCCCTCTAATCCTGGATGTGTTATGGTCGGCCTCTGAGTAAAGCCGGGGGTTAACTCGTATGTATTCCCACTGATCTCCGCTGGATGAACGTACCGTCTGGCGCCTCGTTCAGGGCTTTACCCGACATCTCCCGCTCGCCCACCAGCCACACGTACCCCGAGCTCGTCATGTTGAGGAAGCGGGCAGCCTTGTACACTGCAGCAGCGTCTTCCTCACTGGAGTTTGACAAAAGATTGTTTGGTTTTGGTTGTTTTTTTACATCACAGTAAGCTGAATGAAAGTGAAAGGAAGACATTTGGTGTTTTTAGGAGGGATTGATTCATTCACATTAGTTTGGAATTGGTGCATGTTGAACTGATTACAGCAAATTTCACATTACATGACATTATTTATGAGAAATGTCTTTATATTAAAGTAAGATTTTTTTAAGCATTTTTTAAATAAATTTTACGCCTTAATTGGATAGCTTTAGATACTCTTGGGGGAGACAGGAAATGGAGGGGAGATAGAGAGGAAAAAGATGCAGCTGGAATTGAACCAGGGTCCTTTGCAGTTTTGTGGTATGGGCCTTAGACATTTAAAAGGTAAAGGTAAAGGTACTTTATTGTCACATACACATACATGTAGCGAAATTCATTCTCTGCATTTAACCCATCCCTCAAGGGAGCAGTGGGCAGCCAATCACAGCACCCGGGGACCAACTCCAGATCTGAGCCAGTGCCTTGATCAAGGGCACTGGCTCAGATCTGGAGTTGGTCTGGACTGGAGAACCTATTTAGCTACCGGGATGCCCTCACTTTTATTCTCTTGAGCTCTGATTTTCCTTTTAAATTTTTTCCTAATTAGGAATATTCAAACCCAACGCAAGGATCAGACTTCGTGGCGTCAGCCAGATGAAGGACATGGGGGATCGGGAATGAAAGGGAGTGTAAGGCGTGACAATCGCTCGACTCATCTGGTGCAGCGTGTCATGGTGAAAGACAACCGATGCAGCATCTGGGATGCCTTACCACGCAAAAGACAAGTGTGTCGTTTTTGTCTTATTCTTAGTCCTGTCTCGTCTAGTTTGTCATTTCCATGACATGTTCTGTGACATTGGTGACCCCATCGAAGCACAGAGCGCTCTTTCACTCACAACTGTGTGACGTTGGTGTTGTTGCCGGGTGGAACAGTGAAGGCAGTCCCTGACGCCTCCTCTCTGATCCCTTATATACGTCATGCTAGTTGTGACGGACGGAGAGATATTATGTGTCACGGCAAGAATGATCGCCTGATCTAACTCCTACTCCTCCTCAACTATGGAAACGTTTGCCTTAAAAAAGTGCTCTGTCTGTACATTTTGATTTTATTTTTTTTATCCGGCGTGATATACATGGACATAATTTAGATGTCAACTGTAACTGAACATAAAGATCCACAGCTGGATCCAGCAGAGTAAAAGAAATGCCGAAATGATTAGTTGATTAATCGATTATTCGATCAACAGGAAATGAATCGGCAACTATTTGGATAATCGTTTAATTGTTTATGCCATTTCTAAAAGACAACTACCCAAACATTCTGGGTTCCAACTTCTGAATATTTTTCTTTGGCTAATGCTAAGAAACACAAATAAAATTTTTAAGTTGACGTTTTTGAAGACATGTTACAATTTTAACAGGAATTACTTACTATTTTATAGACCAAACGATTAATTGAGAAAGTGATCAGCGTAATGAAAACTATTTACATCAGCTTTACCATCCAAATGATCTTCTTGGATCGTGGCTAAGGCGTTTTTTTAAGCCAGTGTGTGGTAAATATGATACCTTAACCAATGCTCCTTTTGGGACTTAAAATTGAGGTGTACTTTGGGACACAAATCTCACCTGGCGGACAGGATGATGACTCGGGCCTCCAGCTCTTTGGCCTCCAGCAGCAGGGCAGTTAAGTTAGTCTCCTGGCTGAACTGGAGGACTTTCTCTGCCTGTGATCAGGGCATAAGAAAGGTCAAGCCAGCTACTTTTCCCTACCTTAGACACCATGCTGCCTCTTTACCTGCTTGGTTCGAGCTTGGCCGATTTAGTTTGAAAACGGGAGACAGAGATAAAAAGGAAAGCGATCCAGGGGAACCGGCTGAACTAAAAAAAAAAAAAAAAAAAAGCTTGAAGGGAAAAAAAAACTTTTGCATTTGTTCGCATGCAAACTGAGGGTTATCAAGGCTCCAAAAAAGGACGTGCATGTGTTAGGTAGAGGGAAGAAGAAGGTCAATGCAACCAGTAACTAAAAACGGGTGAAGGGGGGTGAGGGGGGACGTTTTCCCCCAACAAAGAAACTGCTGAAAACTAGGGAAGTGCTAAAGAACAGGAGGAAGTAGCATCTGGGAAACGATTTTGTCCCACACTACCGGTTCTCCACAAAGGAATGGACTTGCAAACTCTTTTTTTTGTGTGTGTGTGAGTATGTGTGTTCTGAGTTCATGCATTCCTTTATTGAAGGAGAAAATGAAAATGATCAAAGCGGGGGCGCTGTTCACTGATATCTCTCTTTCTTTTAATGACCGGAAATTATAGATTTTTCATAACAAAATCATTCTTCATTTAAATCATAGGGAAATGTCTCAAAGTAAAAAACTAAAGAAAACACGTGCTACCAAGAGAGGAACATTTCTGGGTCTGCTGGTGACTGGTTTGGGCTGGTTTCTAGTTGCTACGTTTGGAAAGTTGGTGGGCGGCGTGCATTGACCATGCAAATATACCTTAGGTCCTCGCTTGTTGTCATAGGACAGTTGGTCGAGGTTTTCATAGTTCCTTTTTTTATTCTGATGAGTAATGTGCACAGAGAAAATATGCAGACACAGAAAAATATTATAAACAGTTGAAAATGGAGGGCAGTAAAGCATTCCAACAAATCTCCACTTTTCTGCTTCAAATTGGGATCTTTAACAGTGGGGCTTGCAAATCATCAGAGATGACCGCTTTCAAAATAAAGCTGAAATCATGGACACTTGTTCAAGATATCAAATACTACTAAGGATCAGGGAAATGTGTTCATTGTGTTCATAGCATAGATGATCAGCGATGCCGATTCAGCTGGAACAAAGCGGTAATCAATGCAAAATGCCAAATTGCAGCTTCTTCACCATACTGAAAACTACAGTTAACATTACACAACCGCAATCTTAACTTTTAACAAACAAACATAGCCGTCAACGAGAGCCAGCAGACTACACCAACACACCATCATATCCAAAGTGTGATCGCGATTTTGGCATCCTAAAAACGTGTAAACTTGCAAACCTGCACTCGGAAACTGCTAATCTATCTAAACATCTGTCGGTGGTGACACGACAGCGTTTTCACCAGTTCTATCCTAAGTGTTATTAAGTGGTGTGATCAGGACAATTGGAACAACACATAAACAGCTAGAATATAGATTTATCTAGATTCTAGTCTATTTTTAGCTAGATTTATCTTTTGTTTAAACGTGCACACATTTTAGTACAACCGTAATTACCAATTCAACTATGATTTACAAATCAAAGCAAAAGCTTAAATCACAAACACAGGCCAATGACTCCCTCCTATAATGGAAATGGAGGCTCTCCATCACAGCTGCTAATAATGAATGAACGAATTGAAATTAATTGAAAAACATTTTACTTTCTCTAATCTAACTGGCAGCGACATTCCAAAGTTGCAGTTTGACAGACGTCGATGCACGTCTTGTATCATTCCCTGTTGGTATAAAACAGTAAAGTATGTTACAGATGGTATAGTACAATAGTGTGGAATTTGATCACAGCACAACATACGGACTCTCAGTAGGTGCTGAGCAGGGTGAACTTAATTTGGACACATGAGGCGTCCCCATTTTGGATTCCGGTCCGCTTTAAGTAAGAGCAGACACCCTGGAGTTCTGCCTGAGACTGGCAGCCATTTTGCAGGAAAACATCATCATCTTTCTGCTTCAGCGGGTTTCTTACACAGCTGGCTGTACAGCTCACCCCTCAGTGCACTCTGGCTCCGTTTCCCTCCCTTCACAAAGTCGACGGTGGCCATGCCTCAGCGCCGTAGTCAAGCTGACAAGCAACTCAAAATGAAATGTCCTGAACCACAATCACAATGTAAATAATTCCATCCACACTGAAGGATTGCAAACCGAATGCCAACCATTCTTTCCGGTGTAATGAAAAGACTATCACAACTTGTCAGCGGGATTATAGAGAATTCCACTTTTTCCATTTCCCTGATAAGAACACAGTTCAGTTGACTCAATCAGAACACCTTAGCTACCATGTAATAACTAATTAACTCCCGTTCACTCATCACATGAGAGACTGTATGCATCTTCAGCGGGTAGAAATCCTTCCATGAGTAACATGCAGCAGCATTGCGGACAAAAAAAAACTGTCTTTGTTTTTCTCTCCCAAGAGATTTTCTGAGCTCTCTATTTTTGTATCCTCAGTCAGGCATTAATATTTCATTTTGTGTTGGTCACATTTGCACTCTGGCTAAATCCACTGTGTCCAGAGCCTCTTTGCTGGTAGTGACAGCGATTCCCCTGTGAATGTGTGACCGCGCTAACGACTTGCCATGGGGCTAAAATGAAAATGGAAATTTACTGAGCGTATGCAGCACAACAGGGTGATTAGCAAGAATAACACCTCACATTTTTAATTAGAGCATAATGTGACAACGCTGCCGTCTGCCACATCCAAACGCACATCCAGTTACATCAGCGAAAACAATCAAAGCTGTCAACGCGTCATCCAAACAAATGCACAATAAAAAGAGCTGCTGCAGGTTTATTACCCTGCAGATGTTGTGACATACATGGGACGTCAGAGCCGAGCCGGGAATGAGCTAAGTGGCTGCGCCGTGTAGCCACCAGGGGGCGCGCCCACAAATCTAAACTTCTTTGGTTCCTCTGCTCATTTTCCTTTTCTTCATTTCAGTATTCAAAGTATAAAATTCCTGATTGTGTTATAGTGCCAAACAACAAATCGCCAAATGTCCTCACAGCCGCAAAACGTTGGGGCTTCACCAAAGATGATATTTAGTGGAGCTATTTATTATTTGTGTATCTTAAAGATTATTATGTCCTCTGTTTTTAATGTACTTTTTATATTCAATTTCAATTTGAATGATACTCTACCAAATGGGTATTATTACATTGTTATTGTGAATAAATCCCATGTAAATACCAGCACTAACAATATTTTAGTCTGTCTCTACAGATTTTCTTTTAGTTTTTTTAGCAAACCTCACTCAAACAGGAGGAAAAGGTGCATTCGTAGGGGACTATTTTCCGCTGCGGATTAATACACATTTGGCGGAGTAAGTAGCAGGACAGTGTATATGTGATCAACTCAGTAAACTATAGTGTGTGTATGTGTTCATTAAAATGAAGAAACATGTCTCCTAGGGCAACGGTGTGGCTCACTGATGAACAATGGCGCTCTACGGCACAGCAGAATAAGATGTCATATGGATTTGTGGACACTGTGAACAAAAACTATATCGCCAACCTTATCCTTGACCCGGTTTTCGTTGTAATTATTGCTGGCCACGTTTAGGAGGAATTCTTAAATGAATCCAGCTTAGGGCCCCAAAATTGCTTGAGCGGGCCCTGCAGTCACAACTAAATTAATGGGTGAAGAAAGCCTAATAGCAGAGGGTTGCAGCTAGTTCCCTCATCATTATAAGATTGAATGTGATGCACAGATGGGTTCATTTTAAGATCCAAACCCATATTCTGCAAACATGAAAGGAACTTCCTGGATTCTCATCAAAGGCTTTTAATACACAAATGTATCTTCTCGAGTGCAGGATGTGAGTCCCATCTAGATATGACAGTATAATTGTTTTAACTGCACGTGGTCGCACAATCCAAACTGATTAACCCAAATGTTTGAAATGTGTTCCCATTTGTGGCTGTTAATCAATACTGATCAGGATCACTTCCTTTAAGCAGCTTTCACTTCAGCTGTAGCTGCCTTCTGTGAACTAACTCGGGTACGCGACGTCTCATATTCAGCGTCTATCAGCTTCGGATTTAATTAAATCTCTGAAACAGGACTCATTTCATTCTGCCGCACAATTACAGCAAAGTGCCCCAGAGACAGACAAGCATCACAGAGAATAAAGAAGAAAAAAAAAATATCCCAAAGGTAATTTCATTTTATTAAATGGATGAAATAGATGGCAGTTGTTTTTTTTTCTCTCTCTCTCTCTCTCTCTCTCTCTCTCTCTTTCTGTTCCTAAAGGGCACACATCATCGCAGTCTCAAGCCTGTTTTGGCTCAAAGAAGATCAGCATTTCACTGACCCACATACACTGCTCAGAGCTACACTTAAAATGGATACATCAGCGGTATCTGAAAAGGCGAAACCATCTCCCACATCATGTGATCATGACCTAGCACGGTGCAATAAACACAAGGCCTCTGTGTAATGAGGCCGGCCATTCATCACCACTGGGAGGAACACCTGGCTTCCGCCGTGGCCCCAATAAAAACACTTCAGTCTGTGATGGTTTGCAAAAGCCCCAAGTTAAAGTCCACTATTTGGCTCCCAATGTGGATAGACACAGGGTAATTTGGACTATGGCGAAAAGCAACGTGAAGATGAGCAAATAAACGTACAAACTTTTGTCAGATTAGACCACATTAGACGCTGTTGTTGATGTCTCTAGGAATGTTAGCCAATGTTTACACAATGGTGAGAAAGAGATGTGGCCACACAACAGAAAGGAAAACAGTTACACAGAAGACCTTTTGAGGTTTACAAAACCTTACACACTCGCGCGCTCATGCTCACACACTCTTGCAGGGGGGGGGGGGAAGAGGGGGCTTAGGAGCTGGAGCGTCTCACCTTTGTTTCTCTCTCCTCCAAGAGGGTCTCGAGCCTCTTTTGAGCGGCCCGCCCCTCGTGGTCGTCACTCACTATCAAGATGATGTGGTTCCAGTTGAACTCCCGCATCAGGTCGAACCACACATGCGCCTGGTGGGAGTAGGGAGGGACTGTCCGCAGAAAGGACAGGTGGATACTCTGAGGAGCACCAAGCAGGAAATAGAGATTAACATTGTGGAGTTGACAGTTTTCCCAACAACAACTTCATTTTTAATGTGTGAATCATTGCTCAGAACATGAACGTGGACAAAAAGCTGCCACTAGGGCAGATTCTTGCCCTTTTAAAGATTATTTCTTGGGCTTTTTTCGGCCTTTAATGGATAGGACAGCTGAAGACAGGGAAGTGGGAGAGAAGGGGGGAATGACATGCAAAAAAGTGCCACAGGTCAGAATCGAACCTGGGACGCTGTGGTAAGGACTGAGACTTAGTATATAGGGCATATGCTTAACCAGGTGAGCTACCAGGGTACCTTATTCTTGTCCTTTTATTATATATACAGTCATGTGAAAAAAATAGGACACCCATGCTAAAGTTGACTAAAAAGAGGAATACAAAAATCATCTTTTGGAAATTGATCTTAAAGGACAATTTTCATGGTAGCCTCGTCAAAGCGGTAGCCTCATCAAAGCTCCAAACTCATTCGATTAGCATGAAAACATGTCCCAGAGAGCGACAGAGTAGGTACACTTCAGTTAATAACCCCTAGTTCGTTTGGCGCTGGAATTGTCCTTTAATGCCTTAATTACAAAAATGAGGAAAAATCCAACCGTTAAGGACACCGATTTTCTTTGTGAATTAATAATTTATCATGAATAAATAAATGTTCTTCCTTAAAATACAGGGTGCAAAAGTAAGTACACCCCATAGAGGCAGGCAGATTTTTATAGATTTTTATTTTTAAGTTCCCTTGGCCTTTGGAATTAAAATAGCCCCCCATCATCACATACACTCCACCATACCTAGAGATTGGCATGGGGTACTTTCCATAAAATCATCTCTCAATGCAAATCAAACCATCTATTAGGTTAACTGAAATAAAACCATGCCAATCTCTCGGTATGGGGAAGGTATGCCCCTTGTATTTTAAGGAAGAACATTTATTTATTTACAATACATTATTCATTCACAAAGAAAATTGCTGTCCTTAAAGGTTGGATTTTTCCTCATTTTTTTTAATTAAGGCATTTAGATCAATTTCCAAAAGATAATTTTTTTATTCCTCTTTTTAGTCAACTTTAGCATGGGTGCCCTAATTCTTTCACATGACTATGTGTGTGTGTGTGTGTGTGTGTGTACATACATATATATATATATATATATATATATATATATATATATATATATATATATATATATATATATATATATAGAGAGAGAGAGAGAGAGAGAGAGAGAGAGAGAGAGAGAGTACAGGCCAAAAGTTTGGACCAACCTCATTCAATGTGTTTTCTTTATTTTCATGACTATTTACATTGTAGATTCTCACTGAAGGCATCAAAACTATGAATGAACACATGTGGAATTTTGTACTTAACAAAAAAGTGTGAAATAACTGAAAACATGTCTTATATTTTAGATTCCTCAAAGTAGCCACACTTTGCTTTTTTTGATAGCGCTGCAAACCCTTGGTGTTCTCTCAATGAGTTTCATGAGGTAGTCACCTGAAATGGTTTTCACTTCACAGGTGTGCCTTGTCAGGGTTAATTAGTGGATTTTTTCCCCTTATTAATGGGGTTGGGACCATCAGTTGTGTTGTGCAGAAGTCAGGTTGATACACAGCCGACAGCCCTATTGGACAACTGTTAGAATTCATATTATGGCAAGAACCAATCAGCTAAGTAAAGAGAAATGAGTGGCCATCATTACTTTAACAAATGAAGGTCAGTCAAAACTGTGAATGTGACCCCAAGTGCAGTCTCAAAAACCATCAAACGCTACAACGAAACTGGCTCACATGAGGACCGCCACAGGAAAGGAAGACCAAGAGTCACCTCTGCTGCTGAGGATAAGTTCATCCGAGTCACCAGCCTCAGAAATCCCAAGTTAACAGCAGCTCAGATGAATGCCACACAGAGTTCTAGCAGCAGACATATCTCTAGAACAACTGTTAAGAGGAGACTGTGCGAATCAGGCCTTCATGGTCAAATAGCTGCTAGGAAACCACTGCTAAGGAGAGGCAACAAGCAGAAGAGATTTGTTTGGGCCAAGAAACACAAGGAATGGACATTAAACCAGTGGAAATCTGTGCTTTGGTCTGATGACTCCAAATTTGAGATCTTTGGTTCCAAACGCCGTGTCTTTGTGTGACGCAGAAAAGGTGAACGGATGGATTCTACATGCCTGGTTCCCACCGTGAAGCATGGAGGAGGAGGTGTGATGGTGCTTTGCTGGTGACACTGTTGGGGATTTATTCAAAATTTAAGGAATACTGAACCAGCATGGCTACCACAGCATCCTGCAGTGACATGCCATCCCATCCGGTTTACGTTTAGTTGGACCATCATTTATTTTTCAACAGGACAATGACCCCAAACACACCTCCAGGCTGTGTAAGGGCTATTTGACCAAGAAGGAGAGTGATGGAGTGCTGCGCCAGATGACCTGGCCTCCACAGTCACTGGACCTGAACCCAATCGAGATGGTTTGGGGTGAGCTGGACCGCAGAGTGAAGGAAAAAGGGCCAACAAGTGCTAAGCATCTCTGGGAACTCCTTCAAGACTGTTGGAAAACCATTTCAGGTGACTACCTCTTGAAGCTCATCAAGAGAATGCCAAGAGTGTGCAAAGCAGTCATCAGAGCAAAGGGTGGCTACTTTGAAGAAACTAGAATATAAGACATGTTTTCAGTTATTTCACACTTTTTTGTTAAGTACATAATTCCACATGTGTTCATTCATAGTTTTGATGCCTTCAGTGAGAATCTACAATGTAAATAGTCATGAAAATAAAGGAAACGCATTGAATGAGAAGGTGTGTCCAAACTTTTGACCTGTACTGATATATATATATATATATATATATATATATATATATATATATATATATATATATATATATATACACACACACACATATACTGTAATTGTTCTAGAAAAAGGGACACTGTGCATTAATGATAAACAGTTTTTTAGGTGGTACAACAAATGCCAACGCCATAGGACAAACATTGTCTAAAAAAACAGTCCCTCCAGAAAAACGTGATTATGCGATCGCATAATTCAATGCATAATCAGCCAAAGTAAAAAAAATAAATAAAAATGCGGGTGCCGCATTTTTTCAAATACGGCGCACTTTCACCACATAAATTGCCGATTTCCGCTCAAAATATGTGGGGCTTGCATGATTTCATAATCCCCGCATTTTTGTTGCAAAAAAAGTCACATATATCTTAGCAGAAAGTTGAAAAATGTTGCGTTTACTTCACACAAGAGCAGCCATTTTCCCCTGTTGCCATGGGAACGTTATGAAGTGACGTAATTACACGACGTGAACATCATTGAAAAGCAGGGTGTTGGGGGAATCACTTTTTTTTCTCTTTTTCATCAAACCGCAGTTTTTGCAAGTTCCCGCAATTTTTACAAGTTCCCGCAATTTCATCGCATAAAATTGCATAAATATCCTGCATATTCCATTGCATTTTTTAAGACAACGTGCCACATAATCAAGGATTTTTGCCCGCAACAATCACAAAAAAACTCCGCATTTTTCTGGAAGGACTGAAAAAGCATAAAAATTCCTTAGAGGTGCAGTAAGCCATGCTGCGCAAGGATAATTGATATTTGAACTCAATTGCCAAACAAATACACCCCCCCCCTCCTTCAGAAGCTCTGCCCCCAGATTCACAGACAGCTAACTACTGGCCGGTCTGCACAGTCACAGTTATATGCACAGACCCCCGGGGCTCCTTTAAATTCATGCATTCATTGCCTCTGATTTCCTTTAACTCGCAAGATTAGCAAGGATGTTTGAAATTAAGTTATTAAAGTCCTTGGTATTTCAATTATGTCACTGCTTTAAAGTTTTATCTTAGTGGCTTGTGCTTCATAAAAACATAACTCAGGTCAGAGGCATTATTAATGATGCTCTTTCAATTTTCAGCAGGGAAGCCATTTAAACACAGCTCCTCTAATGGACAGTGATAGGACGTTTAATCTAGGAAGCCTTTGAAGCCTCCCCAGGGGAGCGCCTTACTCCATCGCTCTCTTCTGTTTTTCTCTCCATCTATCTCTCCTTACATCTCTCCCATCCATCGCTCTCTTCTGTTTTTCTCTCCATCTATCTCTCCTTACATCTCTCCCATCCATCGCTCACCTTGTCTGAGTAGATGGACATGCGGGTGGTGAGGCCCACAACGGGGATGCGGTAAAAGCCTGCAGTGTATGAGACAGGCGTCGGAGTCAGGTGGTCATTGGACTGGGGAGGGTGACTCACCAGGATAGCATAGACCTGCAGAGGCACAGAAAGAAAAAAAAACACTTTGTCATTCTGTCATTGGACCAATTGGTAAAACCACTAGGCATACTCGGATAAAGAATTAAGTCTTAAAGGCATCCTTTTTTTCTTATATTGGTTTCATTTTTGCAGACAATATTCCACAAACACCAACATATACAGAAACATACATATGGGAAGTTGCTGAAAGTCCATTATCCTTCTTAGTAAATCAAATAAAGCTAAATTCTTACACTGCTAGTATCACGCAAATTTGACAACTGTGATGTGTCTGCTGCATACGTTGATGTAGGCTGTAACAACAACAGGACAAGATGCACACATGACTCCATTCATTTATTAACATAAGAAAACAGCATCTGCTATGCACACTTACAAAGGTGACTGTATAATATTTACATTATGAAAAGTTCATTTCAGCATTGAGATCAGTTAACTCTAAAACCAGGGTTGGGTGAGCAGCAGGGCAAAAAGTGAGATGTGGCCCCCAGTGCTTCCCAACTTAAATTGTAATCTAATCTATTACGTAAGTAATCTAGGATCCCATCGGCTATCAGTCTGACAGTGATTTAGCCTCTCTTAGAACAATCCCCATCCCCATACATCAATTCCCCCTTAGCCTCTGGGTGTAACGGACAATGTTTTGGGGGTTCCAGTGTAGCCAGCAGATATCCGGATAACAGATATCTGAGTCAGATTCAGAAATCTTTATTAATCCCAGAGTGGCAATTGATTTTTACAGGCCATCCCATCCATGTAATAATCTGGGCCAAGACTTCCTCTTCCATGCAGCGGTCACTGTTTACAGTCCAATTAGCAATTTAAGACGCAACAACAGAGTTGGAGTTGAGAGCCGACGTCTATGACCGGATTGTTTCACAAGTAGCCAGTTTACACCCAGGTAACGGTTAAAAACCACAACAATGACATGCGGCTTCTCCTATGCTTCGTTCACCACTGCCTGTATGATGTATTAATTAAATAAAAATAGTTGAAAAAACAACAACAACAAAAACACAACAATGGCTTGTGTAAGGATTTTCCAATGGCAGTTTTGTAGTCCAACTTTGAAAGCAATTTGTTTCTTTTATTTATTATTTATGAGTGGAATGGTTCTACGCACAATACACAAACATCAATACTTTTTGTAGGTTTTTTTTGGTGCAGATGGCATTTCGGCATTTACTATGAATACAGATACATTTATTTTTTTAAAGCTAATGAAAAGCTAAATCGTCATCTAGAGCTGGGCGATATATATTGATGTTATATCACTATTGTGATATGAGACTAGATATCGTCTTAGATTTTGGATATCGTAATATGGTATAAGTGTTGTCTTTTCTGGTTTTAAAGGCTGCATTACAGTAAAGTGATGTCATTTTCTGAACTTAGCAGACTGTTCTAGCTTTTCTATTATTTGCTTTTACCCACTTAGTCATTATATTCACATTACTGTTGATTATTTATCTAAAATCTCATTGTGTAAATATTTTGTGAAAGCACCATTAGTCAACACTACAATATTGTTGTGGTATCGAGGTATTTGGTCAAAAATATCGTGATATTTGATTTTCTCCATATCGCCCAGCCCTATCGTCATCAGACAATAGCTGATAGGTTCCAATATTGCATTTTGGCCAATGCATTTCACCTCTTTTGCTCTCCAACACACTGTTTACCTGCATGTAGTCTGGCATTGCCGGACCATACTCCAGCACTGTGTCAGCACTGGAGTCAATACTACTCAGACTACAAACGGACTAAAGACCAGACCGCATCCGATACCAAAAATCTTGCCTACAGACTCTGCATTCATAGATATTAGGTTATAAATGGAATAAATGCAAAATTATTTAAGAATATACACTGGGTAGATATGGCCTTTTTTAGACAGAGCCTCGAGAGTAGGTACAAATGCAGGAGTCCCTTTAATTGTTTGCAATCAATCGAATGATCACAAACCGACTGCCACACTGAATATAGGGCATTTGGGGCCCCTGAGCATCTGTCTGCTTCGCCTAATCTGTAATCCAGCCTCCGCTGAAACATCTGTTTTTCTACCTAAAGTTGAATTAATTGTGTGCGCACTTTAAATACAACAGTGTCATCTTTTAGAGGGTGCAACTGCTGCTCTAAAATGTTGTATAACAGGTTAAAAATAACATTTTGGAGCCGTGAATATTTACATAAATTGTAGTCAGTGACATACCGTCTATAAAAAAGAAGCAGATAAGCACAGACCTATTTTCCTTTATTCAAAATGTCTTCACTGTGTGGGCTGGCAGACTAGTCTAATAGTAATTTGTGGTTGGTTGATTTAGTCTTATCCATGCATACTAAGCAAACCGAAGCTGGCCATATATATATATATATATATATATATATATATATATATATATATATATATATATATATATATATATATAAAAGAATATATATAAAAAGAAGAAGCTCAGCCTTAAGAAATGCCTAGGGGATGTGAAGGAAGATGAATAAAGTTGGCATGACTGTGCAGGCATGGATTACTGGATATGAGCAGTCCGTATGGTTGGGTCAAAAATGAGGTCTATCTTCCAAGCACTGCTCGCAGGCATCCACTCCTCCATCTGCCACAGACTTCCCTTCTCAGTTACTGTTTTCGCCTAGGAGCCAGTCTCTGAATCTGATGAAACCTTCCATGGACCTTCTGTCTCAATCAGGTGTGATGTCGGTCTAATTTACAGGAGAGATGTGTGTGTGTAGAGAGAGAGAGAGAGAGAGAGAGAGAGAGAGAGAGAGAGAGAGAGAGAGAGAGAGAGAGAGAGAGAGAGAGAGAGAGCTGAACCACTGTTTGAATAATCTGTACAGTCTAATAGCCGGATTGCGCTCTCATGCTTTGGATGAACATGTGACAGGAGACTGGGTGCGACAGTATTATTTTACAAGCCTGTATGAATTAGAGTCATTACACTAAGCAGAGGAGCGAGGACATGAAAGCAGCATTGAAGCTGTGGGTGTTTTTTTTTTTTATTATTCCCCCGCATCAAGCCTCATTACGTGTGTGGGAGGAACAGGAGCGAGAGCGAGAAGGACTTCACGCCCCAACATGCTGTGACATAACGTTGGCGCTTTTTAAAAGCCACGGGGAGCGTCACATGAGAGGATGCTTCAATGTTTTTAACAACTCTCATACGCACTCGTCATATATTACTGATGAAATATGTTTTGGTTGTTAGATCTGCAGCACATACGGCACGGATCTTTCTGCCTCGTCGTACGCACAACGTTTGAACAGGAATCTCATACTTCCAAAAACAGTTGTTCCACCGCATCAACGTACGGACTGCAGTGAGCGAGCGATCCACCCGATGGACCGACGCACGCTACAGAAACTGCCTGCAGCCGTGTCATCCCCCCTCTTGCTGAAAAGCTTATCATGCAGCACAAGCGCATTGAACGCCAAGTTGTTATTTGTAAGAGACGTATTGCCAATTTTCACTCCTCGCTGGCTCCTTTGCAGTTCAGTGGACGCGCAGCTGTGTGTCATGAAACGTACAGTTGCCCTCTCATCCGAGATATGCCCCCAAAACCAAAGCCTATTTCCGGAGGTCTGTAAAAACAGATGGGTATGTGGGGAGTTCACTGTATCAGACAACAGACCCAGCAGAGAGAGGACAGTCACACTGCCTCGAGTGACCACAGATGATGAGGACGAATAATGTAGCCTATGGGCTGATTTTCTTCCAGTGTTAGTAATGGAGAAATTGGAGAAATAGACACGTTTAGTCATTCAGAGCTCAAGACTGATGATGATCGAGGCATAACAACCAATCTGGTCTTTCACACACACACACACACACACACACACACACACACACACACACACACACACACACACACACACACACACACACACACACACACACACACACACACACACACACTTCAGTGGCACTTGAGTGAGATAACATGTCATGTTCCTGAAAGAACCAACTTTCTCTTGCGTAGCACAGAGGTTTTGTTCTTTTGGAACACTTTGATGTAACTCGCAGTGAACCAGTTTTCCAGATAACGTGGAGGTGTGCATGGGTCATATGCATGCACAGTACAGTATATATGCGCTGTATGATTCAGAGGTTATTTTAGACGGTTGCTTGATTTTTTGCGCCCATGCAGAGGTGGAAATGAACTCTACCTGACTGGAGATGAGGTCCTCGCAGACGGAGAGAGCCATCTGGATGGCGTTGGGTTTGTGCGTCACGGAGATAGCGGTCAGCTTGAATTTGTCCCTGCCGTAGACCTGGTTGGCCTGGGTCACGGCATCTTTAAAGACCTGCTCGTATCTCTTCTGGCTCAGCACAGCCCCGATGTTCACGATCTTCGGCTCGCAGCCGGCCCGCGCGCAGGAGCACGAGAAGAGCACCGCCAGCAGAAACAGACGCATCGTGTGGACCACCAAACAGCACAGCACAGCCCGGTCGCTTTTCTCCCCGGTGGCGGGTCGGCTCGAACGGCTTCTGGACGGCAGCACGGCGTAGCCAGTTACTGCAGACACGATCCAGGTGGGCGGTGTGAGCCGGGCAGGGAGGGAGGCCAAAAAAGGAAGGAGACGACAAAAAAAAAAAAAAAGGAGGTGGATTTATGTGCAATGCGGAGGAATGTGCATGCTCATATTAGGAGCAGGCTGTCAACCAGGGACATCCAAACCGCATTGTCCATCCCCTTTTTTTTGTCTCCTCTGAAGAACTGCTCAAACCTCCTAAGGGTTGTTTTTTTTTTTGTAGAAAGAGTTAAACCATTGTCCAAGCCTCCAGACAGACGGCTTCCTCTCCGGGCTGTGTATCGCTCCTTTCTGCCGCTGCTCCGTGCGAACTGATCACCCCGATGCGGCTGCTCGCTCCGGGCTGAGCGGCTGCTGTCCTTGGTGCTGATGACAGCTGTGCATGCGCGCCGCGGTGGTACTGCGCGCTCCCGCTGTATCTGCTTGGCGTGCTACTGCTGCTCTGATGCTGAAGATGGTGATGATGCGGGGAGTAGAAGCTGTTCGTATGAAAAAAAAATAGCCTAAACGTGTAGTTCGAAATCCACTAGAACCACCATGCTAGTCATAACGGGACATGAATCAATGGGGGAAGCGCACATGTATGTTAGGCTGCATACCTGCAGGGTTAGGGCGTGGATAGAGATTAATATGTGGGCTTTGTTAATGCGGGTGATTAATGACAACCTTGTGGTTTTGATTGCAACAGGGGAGATGCAGGGGATTTCAGGTCAGAGTTGAGTCATGGACAGGGCTTTGATGGGACTTAACCAATTTCCCTCCAAACTGCAAGGAGAGTCACATTTGCCTCGTGGCTGTGTGCGGAAAGTGGACCAACAGCTCATCAACCACGGAGCAAGTCAGAGCCGTGAATGAAGCCGAGCGTATGTGTGTGTGTGTGTGTGTGTGTGTGTGTGTGTGTGTGTGTGTGTGTGTGTGTGTGTGTGTGTGTGTGTGTGTGTGTGTGGACTCGGAGTAGCCTAAAGATCCGCCGGTGTTGCGGATGTTGTGTAATCTCTGACCCCGCGCTTTGGAGCGTTTTAGTAGCCTAACTGTAGGGAGCATCCCTGAAGCGAGATACACGAGCAGAATCAACCTCCTTGTTACCTAGGAAACAAGTTTTATTTTTTTATTTTTACAACACACACGCGCGCGCGCACACACACACACACACACAAAGGCGATCTTCACATGGAGGAAATATTCCCTGACAAGCCGGCAGTGACTTTATTCATCAGAGCAGGAAACGTCGAAAAAAAAAAATGACATTAACAAAAAAGAACATGCACACAAAAATGAAAAAGATGAGAAGACTTATAGTCAGAGAGACTCATTGTATGAACTCAAACAGCGTTATCATTTCATTTTGATTATTAATAGTCAAGTATTTGAATTTTTTTGTCCCAAGGGAGGTTTGCGTTGCGTGTTTATTCCTATTGGAAAAGGTGTTTTGGAAATGAGGCCAATTTAAAAATCATTGAACAGTGTTCTAAATTATACATCACAACACTGTGCTGTCTCTCTGTGTTGCAGTGAGGTGATAAATTAATCACAAGGCTGAAGAAATCAACTGTCATCAGCTGCTGGCTGCTGGCCTCCATAATGAGCCTGTCTCAAATATGATTTATTAAGGTTTTATTTTTCTGTTCATAACTTAAGACAAGGAGAATTAATGTGCACTGTTTAACTAAATAGGTTTATGGACAGCTGGCTAAATAATTCCTGCAAGAAAACCACCTAAGACTGAGTTGTATTTAACAGAACATCTGTATTTTGAAAGCAATCGTGTAGTTAAAACACCAAAGCAGATGCTAAATAAGTGAAGGGGACACAGCAGGGCTCTGGCAAATACTTTATTGTCCACACTAAGCTAGCTATCTGAACGCCTCATTCCCATTTTCAATTCAATTCTGTATACTAGACTTGATTTTTCAGATCCATGGTACAAAAAAAAATATATAATAAAAAACATCAAGCCTTTTTTTGTTTTTTAAAGGATTATTTAGCCAGATATGACTTTCGAAAAACATAAATTAACATTGAATCCATCAGTTTCACTGAAACCTAAAAATAGTTTTTCTACTGCAACAAAACATTAAAAACAACATAGAAACCATGATCCCTATCCTAACTCTCAACATTAAAGGGATACGCCACCGTTTGTTGAAACAGGGCTTATCACGGTCTCCCCTAGCTGTAGATAGGTGGGCCAACGCATTTTTTGTGCATGCATTGTTTTAGTCCGGTGCAACACCGGCAGCGCCGCCGCTAGTTAGCTTAGTGTAGTGAATGGAATTCTATGTTGCCGGTTAGCATTTTGTGAGTAAAAGTGAGCCAACAAAAGACAAAAAAAACCTACCTAATTACTTGCACTGAGACAAAAAATGCATTGGCCCACCTATCTACAACCAGGGTAGACCGTGATAAGCCCCATCAACAAACGGTGGCGTATTCCTTTAACAAATAAAAACAGACTGGAATCAGAGAAAGAAAATCCACTGAAGGCAACCCAACAATGTTATAGTTCCAAAGCAAACATACATAAGTAGGCCTATCTCTATTTCAGAACAGTCTTAAAGCAACAACATGTCTAGTACAGAAAATTAGTACACATTTTGCAGAAACTGAGGCTGGTTGGTCTGACTGGATCCAGGATTTTGACACACAGTGTCCCTCTGGAGCTCAGCCTGGATAGATTTACTTCCAAAGGCTCTTTGAAACAAAAAGCATGACAACCTGAAGCCACAGAACACACTGCCTCCAAAATGCCCGACAGGAGGAGACAAGGCCCTGCTTCCATCAGACCGCGGAAAAGACCAAGTGAAAAAATAATGGTGTTGAACAGAGCACCTAATGACTTCGCTCCCAGCCTCTGCGTGACTGCCACAGCCAGTTTGTAAACTGACCATTTATTGGATGTTCCCTTACAGCGTGCTGGCCTCTTATTAAAAAGGAGGTTAGGAAGCCTTCCTCTAAATCTCTCCTCCGGCCCACCACTCACACATCAATAAAGCTAGACCAATCTGCTCTGCAGCCATTATATAAGCAGTTTGCTGGAGGAGCAACACAACACAAGACTCCCCGGCTCAGTCAGACTAACGCACAAAAGTAAGTGCAGGCAGTGTAGAAGGCAAAGATTATTGCAGGCTTTTAAACTTAAGTATGCACACACACATGGACACACTCTTGAGTTCACACTTTGAGCTGCCGCCCACACATTCAGTATGCGCAGACTCACACACCACCCACACGGTCCTCTGCGAGGCTAGAAGAAGAGCGTTTGCGAGTGTATGTTTTTTAAACTGCTGTTGAATAATGTCTCATTACCATCACACGGTATGGTAATACAGACAAGCAATTTGGTTGGAAACTGTTCTTTTTTTTTAGCCAAGGCAAATTCATTGAAAAAGCACAATGAGGCAGTTTCAAAGTGCTTTACAAACACATACATCTTATTGAAACTGTATAAGAGAAATTGTGAGCACATATTCAGAAACAATGCTGACATTAAATAATTCTGGTAAATTGCTTTAAAGGTCCCATGACATGGTGCTCTTTGGATGCTTTTATATAGACCTTAGTGGTCCCCTAATACTGTATCTGAAGTCTCTTTTATATAGACCTTAGTGGTCCCCTAATACTGTATCTGAAGTCTCTTTTATATAGACCTTAGTGGTCCCCTAATACTGGATCTGAAGTCTCTTTCCTGAAATTCAGCCTTGGTGCAGAATTACAGCCACTAGAGCCAGTCCCACAATGAACTTTCCTTAGGATGTGCCACTTACGTGTCTGTAGCTATTGAGGAGGAGAGGAGGGGGGGGGGGGGGGCAAGGTGGGGGGGGAGGCGTGGCCTTGACCAACTGCCACTTTGCTCGTTTGAAAGCCATGATACCTCTCTCTCGTGGGTGGGCCAAATTCTCTGGGCGGGCAAAGCAGAGAAAGGGGAGGTAACCTTGCTTGTTATGACCTCATAAGGAGAAGATTCCAGATCAGCCCATCTGAGCTTTCATTTTCTCAAAGGCAGAGCAGGATACCCAGGGCTCGGTTTACACCTATCACCATTTCAAGCCTCTGGGGGACCATAGGCAGGCTGGGGGAATGCATATTAATGTTAAAAAACCTCATAAAGTGACATTTTCATGCCATGGGACCTTTAATGTCAGTGTATGGAGCCCCTAAACTGACAAAATGTACCTAAACTTTAACCAGGCAATTCAAAAATATAAAAAAGGAATACACCAATAAATATTGTTATTCAAATCATCAAAATTGAGTGTAAAAAGAAAAAAGTTCTATATTTTTCCTTTCACCTCCAATCACCTGGTTACAAATGCAAATAGATAAAAAAAAAAAGTCCTTTACCACCAGTCAGTTGATAAAATAAATAAAAACTTAATAAAGTTTACTCCACCATTTATTTTACACTAGCTACTGACTAATTATCATCCTACTTTCTTTTTTGGTCTTGGCACAAATGTAATAATTTATCGGTTACCTATTTTCCTGACACAGCATTTCCCATTTTCAAGATGTCGAGATGGTAACCCCGTAGGTTTGCGAAAACTACGAAAGGTCTCGCGAGACTCGTTGCCTGAGGACCTAGCCTAACCTTAACCATTTGAGATCAATGTCTGACCTTAACCACCATCTGTCACATCGGGTAAAAGTTCTCTAGTGTTGCTTTAAACCAACCGGATTTTGCCACAATCTCTGTGAGCTATCGCGTCGTTGCATTCAAACTTTAAATCTTCTCTACGCTTTGCTGCTGTCAGTTGTCATTTCAGGCTAAATCGATGCGACCCTCCTCCACCCCGTTCACCTCCGGTTCTCATCATTCCCAGCACCCAGGGTTCCTCCGTCAGAAGCCCAGCTTCACATCACATCCATCCAGATCTTCAGGCTTCCTTTATCCCTTCATCACCTCCACCAGTGCCTGGACTCCATTGGGGGGGGGGCATATTCCTATATATCCACGGCTATATCTAGCTCTGTACCCCTTATAAGAGACTACAGCTGACGGCCAAGTACCACGTTTGTTGTGCGCCTGCGTGAGAGGAAATAACTCTCCATACCAGCAGGTGGCAGTAATCTATTCCTCCTTTAACAAGGGATAACGTTGCTGTGATACACAACAAACAGCGTTTGCTCAATCAGAGCCTACGGTCCCTCTGCTTCACTCCCCGCCAGGAAGACGGCAGACACTGGGCGATGGCTAACCGGACTGTCCCTCTCCCGGTCTGTCATCTGTTCTCTCGGCAAATAAGTGTCCCTACAGTGGGAGCGGAGGGACCGAACGGCCCGCTGCCGGCTCGTTAGCTAACGTTAGCTTGCTAATTTCCCTCACCCAACGTGCCTTCATCAGACACTGGTTACAGAAAATTTGCCAAACAAAATTGTCACTCATCTGGTTTTTAGAAGAAACTTTCGAACGTCATTTTTGGCCAGTTTTGACAGTTCTTATGTGTTTTGGATTGATCAGATGAGATGAAAAATGAAAAGGAGCATCGTGCGTGCGCCTGTCACAGTAATTTTTTTGTTTTCCTCACTCTCGTTTTCAAGCCGACCAGCCATCTGATTGGCTGTTCGGCAGACGACCGCCGACGCTGATTCAACATCGGCCGAAAAAAGGCCGGCGCTTGGCGACCAGAGGCGGCATCAGCCAATTTTGCCGGGGCTACAGCCCCGAATCTATTATGAATAGCCCCGGATCTCTCCCTCTCTCTCTATTCAAAAATAATTATAATAGAATAAAAAAGCCCCAGAATGGCACATGCAAATTAAGAAGAAAAGTATTTTCCAACGCACTTGCAGTTCTTAAATTTGTTGTTGTTGTAGCACTCATGGTAGAACTGTAACTTTGTCCAGTTTATTTTTCCAAGGCGAAAAGAACATGCAGCTACGTGCGGGGTCCGACCATGCTGTATTTGTTGCCATCACCTGCCGTCTCTATTTGAGGAAAGCTCTGCGAAAGGTTTAATTTTCGGAGGAATCATAGCCAAATCAGTCTAATACATTGATGCCACAAACACAAAGTTTAGGAGCGCAATACTACTGATTTAGTTTGAAGTTACTGTGACGTGACGATTCCAGTCTACGGTTCAGACTCAAACACACGGAGCTCTGAAGAAGACCTGCGCGTCGCTTAGTGTCCACTCTCGCTGTAAAAAGCTGTGCAGCTTCAGGTTTATGGATGCGCTTTGCTGTGGACATGCTGTGGCAGATGTGTTGCGTTTGTGCTCTGTGTATTTCTACCGTAGTTTCGGTTTTCCACCTCCGATGTAGAGCAGCGTACAGCCACTTCCCTAAACTTTGTCTCATTCACAGACCAAAGACCCAAACGGGGCTCTGTGTCTGTCAGAAGGTCTGAGATCTACCGTCTCAGCAGAGCAATCACTTATTGCTCAGCAGACTATGGTGCAGGTAGATTATCTTCTGAAATATAGTGACTTTATTCTTGTAATAAACTATTACAACTTTATTTTTCTCTCAGAGAACACAGATGGGATGAGTTATATTTTGAATGTGCACAAAGTTTTGGACACGAGCAGATATCTTGCTCAAACATCTGAAATATTACAGTCCAGGGGTTTATTAATAGATTAAAATGAATAATATACAGTTAGGTCCGGAAATATTTTCATAATTTTGGCCCTGTGCGCTAACACAATGGATTTGAAATGAAATCATCGAGATGCAATTGTAGTGCAGACTTTCAGCTTTATTTTGAGGGTATTTACATCAAAATTGGAGGAAGGGTTTAGGAATTGCAAACATTTTCATACATAGTCCCCTTATTTCAAGGAACCTAAAGTAATTGGACAATTGAGTCAAAAGCTGTTTGATGAGCATGTGTGGGCTATATAAGGTCTGGAGTTGATTTCAGGTGTGATATTTTCATTTGGAAGCTGTTGCTGCGAATCCACAACATGCGGTCAAAGGAGCTCTCAATGCAAGTAAAGCAGGCCATCCTTAGGCTGCGGAAAAAGAAAAAAATCTATCAGAAAGATGGCAGAAACATTAGGAGTGGCCAAATCAACAGTTTGGTACATTCTGAGAAAAAAGGAACACACCGCTGAGCTCAGCAATACAAAAAGGCCCGGACGTCCACGGAAGACAACAGTGGTTGATGATCGCAGGATCCTTTCCAAAGAGAAGACTTCACGAGAGCAAATACAGAGGGTTCACCACAAGGTGCAAACCTTTCAGAAGCCTCAAGAATAGAAAAGCCAGATTAGAGTTTGCCAGAAGACATCTTAAAAAAGCCAGCCCAGTTCTGGAACAGCATTCTTTGGACTGATGAAACTAAGATAAACCTGTACCAGAATGATGGGAAGAGAAAAGTATGGAGAAGGCTTGGGACGGCTCTTGATTCGAAGCACACCACATCATCTATAAAACATGATGGAGGCAGTGTAATGGCATGGGCATGCATGGCTTCCAGTGGAGCTGGGTCACTAGTGTTTATTGATGATATGACAGAAGATGGAAGCAGCCGCATGAATTCTGAATTCTGTAGGAACATTTTTTCTGATCATATTCAGCCAAATTCAACAAAGTTGATTGGATGGCACTTCACAGTACAGATGGACAATGACCCAAAACATACTGCAAAAGCAACCCAGGCGTTTTTCAAGGCAAAGAAGTGGAATATTCTACAATGGCCGAGTCAATTACCTGATCTCAATCCGATCGAGCATGCATTCCTCTTGCTTAAAGCAAAACTGAAGGCACAAAGACCTGCAAACAAACAACAGCTGAAGACAGCTGCAGTCAAGGCCCGGCAAAGCATCACAAAGGAGGAAACCCAACATTTGGTGACGTCTATGGGTTCCAGACTTCAGGCAGTCATTGCCTGCAAAGGATTCTCAACAAAGTATTAAGAATGGACATTTTATTTATGATTATATTAATTTGTCCAATTACTTTAGGTCCCTTGAAATAAGGGGAGTATGTATGAACATGTGTGTAATTCCTAAACCCTTCCTCCAATTTTGATGTAAATACCCTCAAAATAAAGCTGAAAGTCTGCCCTACAATTCTATCCTGATGATTTCATTTCAAATCCATTGTGTTAAAATGGGTTGTTGGGCTAAAATTATGAAAATCCCCCATCATAAGTCACCACACAAATCTGGAAACAAAACCCTGTCCTTTGGGTTGCCAGGCCAGTTATGATTAGGCCAAATGTTGGCGCCATCTAAATAACATCTACAAACTGGAAGTTGAAATGTACATACACTGGCTATGTACAAGCTGGGCAATCGCCATTTTGCATTGCATTCAGTTCATTTAAATGGGTCCGTGCCCCAAACCTCCTAAAGTCCTAGAAACACCCCTGCTTGGCGACAGTGCGGGACACACCGCACAAACTAGGCCGACGGTCGGCTTGGTGTGTCAAGGCCTTAACATACCAACCTATCTTGCACCATGTTCATTAAACTTATTTTCACTCTTAAATGAAGTCTCCTCTGATTGAAATACGGTTACCTAAACAAACTATACTCCATCTACCACTACCTATCTGAAGCTAACTTTCCTTATTAAGCTACTACACCAGCCAGTGAGTGCACGGCCACAAAACCATATGTGCACTGGCTGTTTACTGCTGTAGCCCTTTTTTTTTTTTTTTTAATTGAGTGGTAAAAAGTGCCTTTAATGAAGAATCACCCATGTATGAAACAAAGTGGGAGCGATGGGGAGGAAAGAACAGACAGAGCATGTCACACTTGAACTCCTACATACTTTAGCGCTTAGCATGACAGCAGCGTGTTTGTCTGCAAACTGCGTGTCTTCAGCTCCTCATGTTGCTCTTGTGTCAGACAAGAGCGTATTTCAGAACATTGTGCTCGGACCTGAACATGTCCAAGTTGAATTGTGTGAAGAGACGTACCATGAATACAATATATATATGTGTGTCACTCTAATGCATGGAGCAGCATTTAGCATGGAGCTGATGTCCATGGTTGTTGGACGCTCACATTATCTGATCGAGGTGGGGAGCTAAACAGGTCATGCTGTGCATTGCCAGTGCGTTGACACAAACGGAGTCTTGCAAATGGATTTTCCTTAATGAGTCATCTCAGATGGATGCTTGCCCATCTGATGTGTTTCTCATGTAGAGTGAAGTCCTTGCATAAATTATAGATGTGTGAGCTCCCTCAGTGCTCGCTTGCTAGCTTGTCCCGATGCCAAGTTGAAGTATTCATGCTGCAGAGAACACAAAGACTCTAAGGGACTTTAGATTCCAGGTAACATGCTGCAAAGCCTTGTCTGGGGCTGCAGGCCTGATCAATATGGATCAATGTCTAGTTTCACATTAGAGAGACCTGTCAGCTCCAAATTCTGGCTTCAGTAATTGAGACAGACGACTGAGTCAGGGGAGAATTAGGATTCGATCTCAGAGAAACAGGCGTACGTGTTATTACATAGTATTATGTAATAACACAGTACATATTACATGATGTTCTTGTTGTGCAGCTCACCATTTTGAAACAATAATATTATATATCAGTGTGCCCAAGGAAAGATTGCTGTGCATTTTCTATACTTTATAGTACTTTATAAGTAATATCAGTGATGTATTTTTGAAAACCGTGTCTTGGCTGTTACCTTTGCCTTATCTCTGGCATTAGACTTTAAAGCCAGTTAACCATACTGGGAATAAAAAAAATAAATAAACTATGTAAACTTCATTAAAAATGCCCAACACAAAAATCTCCACAAACTGATTTTTCTAGCAAGTTAAATTTTACATATCACTTTAACATGGTTACATATTAAATTAATTAATATTACATTTCTATATATTTTTTTTTAAACCCATACGACTCTGGTCTGCAGTTATTTTCCTTGTATTAGGACACATTTGTTAAAGCTGACCACAATGTATTTATAGATTTGTTGGCCATTTGGAAAATTAAATACATTTGTATTCTCTATAGTTTAACTTGCAATATCATCTGAAATCTGTAGCTATGGCAACAGCTACAGTGTAAAACATGATAAATCCATTTTTATTCTGATTTCTTGAGGTGAGAGAGACTCCTTTGACAATGGCTTAACTTTGGAACTTATTTTATATATCCTGTTATGGACAAGCATAGTTTCACACAATACATTCACTAGCTCGCTGACTGGTTTAAGCAGCGCTTAACAACATTTCAGACTGCCAATTCCATACAAAGACCAGGCAAAGCCCATGTTACAGGGCTGACGTTAACAAGCTAAGTTAGCATCGCTGTTCAAGCTGTACAAGAACATCAACGTTTGCATGCTCCAAAATGTAGCAAACTGTCACTGCCGCTATAACAACATAAAGCAAATTGCAAATGTGACTGCAACAATGAGGCTGAAAACATAAATGTAATTTATTTGACGACAAAGTCCTAATAATATCAACCTACCCGGGGGAACGTCAAGTAGATTCTGCCAATTGTCTCTGAAACATTTGACAAGGCTTCTTCGTAGTCTTCATGTAGGTTAACAGCAGTTGGCATCCATAAGTGTTGCATTACCGCCATCTACTGGAGAGCGCTGGGATCCTCACTTGAGACACAAATTGTTTGTGACAATAACAGCGCAGAAAAACGGTCTCAAAAGTACCTGCACAAATAGAAGATTTACAAATATATTTACATTGAAAAATAAGTTCATTTACAAATGATCAAATGCGAGTTACAAATCAGACGCACGGACAGATACAGATACGCATTTGCGGATACAAATCGCTCTGCATTCATTTGTGCATTGTGTTTCACACGTCGCAAATTAGAGGCACAGATACAACACAGATTTACGAATACAAATCACTCTGTATTCATTTGCGAATTGTGTTTTACAAGTTGCAAATACTTATGAGACTGTTTTAGCACCATACATTTGGGGGCAGCGGGGCAAGCTGAAAACAACTTTGACTTATAGTCGCCTTTAAAGTTGTACATGTAATGGACGAGCAAATGTATAATGAATTTGTCTCCATAAGTCATGTTTCTGTCCACCTCATGAATGTAAATGCAATGTTCACTCAATATTTAATCCAGCTCTATGTTATCTTTGGATGGGCAACGGTGTGGGGCTTCCCTCTGCTGCGCCAGTGCACGGAGCTCAGAGCAGTCGATGTCTGCTGAAATCCATCGCATGACACGGGACGGGTTTCTCAGAGGACCACCCTTACATATCGCGGCATCCAGTGGATCTCGACCGCTCTGAACTCTGAACTCTGAACTCTGAACTCTGAACTCTGAACTCTCTGAGCACTGCGGCCGTGGAGGGACGCCATACACCCTTCATCTGCACACACCGTCCACACTGCCATGACACAGAGCTGGATTTAAATCAGCAAAATATCTCTTTAAGGTGAAGCTGTCTGTTGCTACTGGAAACAGGGTTGATGAGAGTGTAATTGCGGAAGTTGCCGGTGTTGTGTCGAAGTCTGTTCCCCGTCAATATGTGTTTCCCCCTACCTAAACCCAAACCCACAGTCTGTAGCTAAATGTTAACAGTCTATGTCTAACCCAAACCTTATCCCTAACCATAATTATGGATGGGGGCGGGGGAACAGTTTGACACAATGCTGGGAAATCAAAATAAGGATCCAAACTAGACAAAAAGCCTCTGAGTCAGTGGTCCTTTTCTCTTTGGGTTTGTCGCTGAGTGACTCCTTTCAAATGAATATAAAACATAAAAACATATTGATCGATGATGTCGCCAGTGTCGTATATGACGCCAAACTTCATGTTTTATGTCATATTTAATATCTCCAGATCAATACAATGCAGAGACTTACTTTGTTGTAGTTGTTGTTGTTTAGAAGCAGAGATGTGCAGCGTTTCAATGCGGTCCTCCATGCGATTGCAGGCCATCCAGAAGTTTTTTAATCCATCATGGAATTACAGTTTTTTTGTAAAATAAATGAATAATTATGAATCCAAAAATTAAGTCACGTAATCTCCCATTTCTCCACGACGCTTCAACCTAACCTAGTTCTGTGTTTTGCCTTTTGTTTAATAGCCTAAAAAGTAAATTTCGGAGACTTTGCACAATAACGATAAAAACTATTTGGTCAACTTTTTGTTTGAAAGGCCATCTTTTACTGTTACTGCCATCTTGGCTGACCTTTTTCACAGCAGACATTTGGACTTGTCATAGTAGAAAAAGCCCAGCTGAAACTGTTAACCTTAACGATGGCTCAGATCCATCAAGTGTCCCAGTAAGCTATTTCAGTGAGTCAGCATGCACAATACCAGGACCTCTCCTGAGTGGAATGCAGCCATCATTAATGGTTTTGAATGCACCTGTGCTTTTCCTACTATGACATGTCAACATGTCAACACAACGTGTTGGTCTTGACTGATGATGGGCTGTGTGGACCAATCACATGAGGATATGTCAGTATAGACAGGGAGCTTGCCCAGCCAATATATAACCCTAACCTGATACAAGCAGGAGGGTCTTGTGGCAGGATCAGGGGCACGTTCAATCTAAAAAAAACCCGTTTTGCTACAGTTTCCTGGTTGAACAACATGTTTCCTTGCAACGGTGTGAAATGGTGTGCAACGGGTGTCAGTACCCGATCCGTTCCACCAGCACGATCCGTTCTGCGCATGTGCAAGATGACACGTATGCCATGACGTATGCGCAGATACTGTTTTACGACCTGCCCAATCTGTTCCACGCTAGCCTCCACCGGGATAGCTAACAGCTAATTCGGCTAACCGCTAGCCGACAGCCTTCAGTCTAAAATAACGCATGCGCAGAACGGATCGTGCAGGCAGAACGGACAGCTAGATTCGGTCTAAAATAACATTAAGTCAAACATAATGGGAAAAGCAGGCTACAGCTAAATTAAGACTTTACAGTAATAACAATAAAGACAAGTATTGAGTGATTGTATTTTAAATGAGCACAAGTAGAACTGACGTAACAGCTGTTATATATGTTAACGTTTATTTTCAAGTTTTATTTTGAGGGTCTTTTAAAGTTTACATGCTGTCTCAGCTAGCTGTTAGCCGAATTAGCTGTTAGCTAAACTAACGTTATCTTAACTGTGGAGGCTAACGGCAGACCGCTACAGTCAGCTAGCGGTTAGCCAAATTAACCGTTAGCTAAACTAATGTTAGCTTCCCGGTGGAGGCTAACGGCAGACCGCTATAATCACATAGCGGTCCGCCGAATTAGCTATTAGCTAAACTAACATTAGCTGGAGGCTAGCGTGGGAACAGATTGGGTAGTGTCGTAAATCCTCGTATCACAGCGCATGCGCGAACATCTTGCGCATGCGCAGAACGGATTGTGCCGGTGGATCGGATCGGGTACTGTCTATGAGTGACACAGTACCCGATCAAACACTGCTAGCTACAAGTTAGCAATCAAACACAACAAAGGCTGTCACTTGAATGGCGTTTTGAGCTAACGTTAGCAATCAAACAATCATAGTAAAAACGTTTTTTAAATGACTGCTAGCTACAAGCTAGCAATCAAACACAACAAAGGTCGTCACTTGAATGGCGTTTTGAGCTAATGTTAGCAACCAAACAATCATAGATAGCTAAAACCTTTTTGAAATTATTTCCATCTTCTGTTATTGTATGTCAAGAGAAAAGTTTATTATTTTACAGATTTCACAAATTTCGGTAAGACACGTTATGCCGTAAACAGTTTAAATCTGAGCATGCGCGACTCACATCTGCACTCGACCAGAGCCGGTCTGACTCGGCTAACATCGGGTATGACACGTTATGCGGTAAACCGTTTAAATCTGAGCATGCGCTACTCAAATCTGCACTCTACTCACTTTGGGTAGTGACAACGACACCGGGCTTTGAGTTATGTTTTCTCTCGTTTGGTGGGTGTGTCTCTCATTAATTGCCTGTGTCACAGGTGATACCCAATCAGCAGAGACGTGTCTGTAAACTCGTGGTACTGATGGCGCGTTCATGCCACCTCGGAATAACAGGGACCGCCCCAGTGATTATCACATGGTCGGGATGCGTGTTCTTCTTCTTCTGTTATATTGGCGTTTGGCATAACAACTTGTTGCATGACTGCCACCAAAGGTTGGGCGGAGCCTAGAGCATCAGGTGTGTGAAAACATGGAGGCCACAATAACAAAAGATTTTCTGCTGTTTTCTTATGCGAGCATCCAAACAGTACATCGGCAGGTGTTTGTTTGTGTTATCTGCAGGACAACCAACGGGAAAAGACACGGATAAGGTGTTGTTTTTTTTATACATGGGCCTATTTATGAATAATTTTAAACATGTTATGTCTGTGCATGTTTCTTGGCAGAGGCATTTGTCCACAATAAACAGTTTATTGTCAATGAAATATGTTCAGTGAACCAAAGACGCCTCCATCAAACATCAGTTGTCATCAACGCATCACCAACTGGGAAACTCGGTTAGCAAAATCGAGCCCGAGTTTCCCAGCTCCGATTCCCACAGGAAGTTACGTGAATGGTGACGTTTTCACTCGGAAAAATGTTTTTCCGATGTCCATGAACGCACGGTGAAACGGCACAGCGCTTGCGCACACAACAGTGTTTAACGCACCTCGTTACAGTTTTTAAAAAAACGTGATGCATTGGATATGATACAATTAACTTTTGGGATAAACTGTATGGATTCTTCTGGGAAGAAATCGAAATACTAGTTAGTTACAGTGTTAATTTTTCTTTCCTCTGATTGCCAAGAGTCTGGCAATAAAGTTGATGACGATAACACTTTGCAAAAGCCAAAAGTCTACTTTATTATTGTTCTCTGTGTGATTGCAATACATTTCTGAGAGATTCAATTTTCAGCATACATATCCTGATAGCCCAGGTTGTCCTGAGAAAAATGATATAACTTCATTGGGCATAACAGCGTTGACATTTTACAATTTATTTACATTATTACACAAGGAGACCATGTGAACCAAAGACTGGGGGGAAAGACCTCAGAGCATTAAGGCTGAATCAAAACTTTTTTTTTAAATACTATTTTAGGCATCTTTGCCTTTGACAATTTTAAATTTGATAATCAACATAAGAAGCAGGGGGGTGACATAACTTAAAAGTGCATTGCATCAACAGCAAAACAAAAAAAGTTAGCCATCTTTCATCACTGCTCTCTGTTTTTTTTCTCTCTTTGAATGAATAAAATGGATATAAAGGCTTCAATTGCCGGCCATGTCTCCCTCATGTGCACTATGAAAGGAGATCAAGCTGGGTTTTGTTGCTAAGAATATGCAGCAGTCACAGCAGAGAGCATCCAAGCTGTTCTGATAAGAAGTAGGTCAATATGTGCCTCGGAAAGATGTAAAGACTTTTGATCCAAAATCAAACCTTGGTTTATCCGTGGCACCAAATCCTAAAGTACAAAGATAACAAGGGTCAGAGGTTGACAAACTGATAAGACTGGATCCTGTCAGGTTGACAGATATTTTACAAATGTTGTACGATGAACCTAATGGCTTTTTTTCTCAATATGTTTACAATATCGAAAACTAATTCTTTATGTGCGTGTGCAAATTATCCTAGTCAAATTAACTTTTGCCACCTCCAAATTGGGCTTATTCCAATTATAATATCTAGAGTGAAAGTCCTGAGTCCAAAGGTGAGTGTGGAATGATCATGGTAGGAAAGATTAGAAATGAGGTTAATAAAACAATGGAAGTATAAATGAGATTTGACATATTTTTGCAGCGGAACTGTGAGAAAAAATCTGATGCAGGTGCTTGTTTTTCCCCAAATGTGACTTACTTGTATGGTATCCTAATAGTTAGCAGGTGTGACGACCCTTGTTGTGTTAGTGTGTTAGCTTGTTAGTGTAAGCTGGAACACGTGAGGGTTCCCAGGCTATTTAAGCCTCTCTCTCTCTCTCTCTCTCTATCGCTCGCTCTCTCTCTCTCTCTCTCTCGCTCTGCCAGTCAGTCGCTGCTGTTCAGCTCTTTCTGTTTTGCCATTGGTTTGGTTATGTTGTTTTGGGGTTATCTTTATGTTTAGTTTACACACGCGTGCACGCACACACACACACACACACACACACACACACACACACACACACACACACACACACACACACACACACACACTACCCATATGGGATCAGCATATGCTTAACAAGGATGAAATGGCTATGTTATATAGCATATGCTCTATGGTGCCTCTCAGCCACTCTATATCTGGGAATTATTTCTGACAAATCCTGCAAAGATTAGAGAAAATACAAGAAAATTGAAATGTTGGTGCCTAAACCACACTGTCCTCATGTACACTTACACCACTGATAACCACACCTGACACCTTTTTTTAATAATCATTTATTTGGTCTGATTTGGTTTCATTTGAATAATTAAGTATATTTTTGTAAAACATTACCACGGCGCGTCTCCCATTTGCTGTGGCATACGAGCCGGGTCATAACAACAAGCAGTTAATTCATAAACCATTTTGCAGAAGTCAGACATCACTCAAATGATGATCCATACGCTTAGCCGCCACTGAAAAGTATGGCCAGTATAAGAACAGGAAGGACCATGTATAGGAAGTAGCCCAGCAGCACCAGGAAGAGCAGCAGCAGAGCAGTGACGCAGAAGCAGGTGAAGTATGGTCGCACCAGTCTGAAGCCTCTGACGAGGCGGCTGGGGTAGATGCTGCATCCACATATGTGCGTGTCTGCCTCTGGCTGCTCTTCCCCGGCAAAGCAGCACAACAGCGACGCAGGGACGCCCTGAAGCTCAGGGCCAGGACTGACGGCGAGGGCTGGTCCGGGCTCGTAAACCCTGTCACTGTACAACTCCTCCTGCAGCCTTCTGATCTCCCACTGTGGGAACGGGGTGGTCTGTCGACAGAAGGGGCACTGCAGTCGGCTCTGGTCCTTGGCCCGCCTCATGATGCCAGCTATACAGCTGTTGCACAGTGCGTGGTTGCAGTTGAGTAAAGTGACGTGGTGCGAGTGGAGCAGCTCGCTGCAGATGGGGCACTCGTGCCGACTGCTGTCACTGCACAAACTCCTGACACTTCCACCGCAGCCGGCCTCGCGCCTGCCAGCCAAATCCAGCTGATGTGGAACAGATGTCTTTGGGTCAGCCCCATCTGTCGCTGTTTGCGTGTCTGCTTTGTGATTCTCATCACGGCTGTCCTGATGTTTGTGCCGAAGCAGAGGCTGTGCGACCGAGTCGCTCTCGTCGCCTCGCTTGCCCCTCGTGGTGTAGAAAACTCTGACACAAGTCCCTTCAGCAGCCAGCAAGTGCTTTTCTTCAAGTGTAACAACGCCTTCCTCCCCAGTTCCAAGGGCTTCTCCCTCATCCATCCTTCATATGAAGATTCTTTTTCTTTTTTCCTGCCCGTTTTAGACATTTAACGCAGCCCTAACACAAGTTCAACATGTTTCTTTATTACAGCAAACTTACTTACTTCGTGGACAAAGCTCAAGTGAGCCAACTGTTGATGTAATGCTTCAGTAAAACAAAGGCAACCCAGTCCTCTCCCTCTAAAAACCCAGATAAGATAAGCACATTCACAGATAAGGAGTGCTGTGCAATAATAAGAGATTCAGGGAAGTGCCACTGGCCAAGTAGTACAGTGAACATTTCACTACTTCGCTCAATTTAACACGCTAACGTATGCAGTGCAACGGAAAGGAGTATGCATGAGCAAACACATTAGAGCAGAGCAGACAGATTTATTCTGCATATTTAAATAAACAGTACATCTGTAGATTAGCCAGTAACAAAAATACATTTTAATATTAAGATGGAACAAAAGATAGGATTTCATCTGATATTCATTGTGCTTTTTTATTTTGATATATATATATATATATATATATTAAACATTGCTGGTTATTTGCTTTGAAATGTGTTTTCTCTCTTCTGACAATCTCACGGAAATTAAAATGTAATGCAAAGCAATTGCACATAATCAGCCCTATCACCACAGGCAACTGAAGATTAATGCACCGCATCATTTAACAAAGCCTCGCAGCAATGTGGGGCATCAAGTCAGTGACGAGTCGACAATGTGCACAGTGAATAAACAATAAAAATGCATATTGCTGTCTTTCATACAGATCTGCTGGAGCAGTAATCTGTATGTAAAACACAAACTAAATAATACACTGACAGAGTATGAAATACAAACACGTCTCAGTTTTTAACATAAATGATCAGACTTGAAATTAAGTCAAGACGGACTCTAAATGCAGTAAAGATTTGTAATGCTTGGTCGTAAATAAAAAAAAATAAAAAATAAAAAAAACACAAAACTTTGCATACTGACATGAATCCCTGATCAGGGGAAAAAACATTGAAGTAAAAATATTGCTATAGATGTACAAGATGTACTTCTTTTTATTACATACTTGCAAGAGCCCAGGGAACTTATATTTTCTTCAAATCCTATTCATTTTGGGTCAATCATTTTCTTGTATGTTAAGTTCAGAACAGAGATCATAATCAAAGGACCACTTCATCATTTCTCACCATTATCTAGCACAACCATGCTTGTTAAAGGAATAGTTCAACATTTAAGAGACAGATTAGAAAATTGATATCATGTATGGAGTTAGAATCATGCCAAAACCTCACACACACACACACACACACACACACACACACACACACACACACACACACACACACACACCCAACGATTCACAAACAAACTCAGTGTGGTTTGCAAATACAAAACATCATTCACAAACTAATGCATTTTGTTCTGCAAATAAGAAACCTACCTATCAAACAAATACAGTATGTTTTACACATACAAAGAAACTTTTAAAATATCCTGCAACTACAAACTAAAATCTTTCAAGTACAAAAAAAATTCCTTCATGTACAAAAAGAAATCCTTCAAGTACAATACAAAATCCTACAAGTACAAAAAAAAATCCTTCAAGTACAAAAAAAAATCTACAAGTATGAAAACACGTGACTTTTGGCACTAATTTCCCACCTTGCTGATCCAAACACAAATGCCCTCAGATCCACACACAAATGCCAGTAAATTTTCTAACAAATGTCCTGTAATTTGCACTCCACAACAGCAGGTAGCGCTGTTAAGTCAATTTAAGCCTACCAGGACCATAGATATATACACACGGATTTTTTTAAACGTTATTACCGTGCATAACTTACTGGAACAAAGCTGAGCAACGTGTTGTTGCTGGTGACAAAACCACTGATTATATATATGTATATTGAAGCGATACTGGCGTTAAAGACCCGCTGATCGTTGTCTGATTCAAATGAATGCCGGCATTGCATCGTGGGAAATCGGCTTTGCATGCGCCCAGCTCTGATCATTGTTCTGTCTTACAGCATACTGTAATATTTCACCAGTAATAAGACCACAATAATATTATTAAAATAAAGAAATGCATACTATGATAATATCTACATATATGTTGCTAGATGTAGTATTATAGTTTAAAAAATATCAAAACAACAAAGCAATCCAGCTTCCCTGGCCGAAATAGACCGAAATAATAACATTAAAAGAAATACAATTAAACCATGATAAGATCTGGTGAATAAATGTTGATTAAAACAGCGGTTATTTGGCTAAAAATACAAAAAATAGCAAAGCTGTATACAGCTTCTCTGTACAGAAATAAACCTGCTGTGATCAGGGAATCTGTGCGTAGACCACGGATGATGCCTGGCATTTGTGTGTGGATCTGAAGGCATTTGTGTGCGGATCAGCAAGGTGGAAAATTTGTGCCAAAAGTCACGTGACAGTTTTTCGTACTTGTAGAATTTGTTTTGTACTTGAAGGATTTTTTTTTTTGTACTTGTAGAATTTTTTTTGTACTTGAAGGATTTTAGTTTGTACTTGCAGGATATTTTAAAAGTTTCTTTGTATGTGTAAAATATACTGTATTTGTTTGATAGGTAGGTTTCTTATTTGCAGAACAAAATGCATTAGTTTGTGAATGATGTTTCGTATTTGCAAACCACACTAAGTTTGTTTGTGAATCGTTGGGCGTGAGTAAAACACGTTTTGTGTGTGTGTGAGGTTTTGGCATGATTCTAACTCCATAATCATGTCTCTGTTAAAGCAGCTGTAATCAATAGTTGTTTTACAGTATAATGTCAATGGATGTCTCGTATGGGAAAGTGGTGATGCTACAGAGAATTTTCTGCAGTCTGTAGCAGGACACATCACCAATGTTTTTTCTTAACCCAAAGTCTAGCTTCATTTTTCCTTGTTACAAACTTGTACAGTTTTTTTTTTTTGAGGTATTGAGGAGATAACTTCACAAAAAAACTGGTGAAGTGGTACTTTCGGTTGTCATTGCACACTGCTGTGACTAGAAAGTCACTATCAGATATCAGTCGGAAAACACCCACCTGCCATTAAACCTGCGGCTGGGGCATTGGCCAGTGTGATTTAAACTTACAGATTGGAAGGCCAGATACGTGTTTTCTAATGCAGATAAAGCCAGAGTGGGAAAGAAACTGATATCAGATCATAGTGTTGTGAGACTTTTCACTGAACTCAAACTCGAGGCAGGTGGTTTAACCCATGCCACACATACAGACAGAAAACAAGATTAGCTTGCTGTTCTTAAGCAGAAGACTGTTACTGGTAATTATGTAGTATAATTAAGTATTTAAGTATATTAAGTAATTAAGTATTTGCATATTGCAGAGTAAAATGGCTTTGTGGTCCTCTTAGTATTGCTTGCTTTCTGTATTAGCACTGGTTCATCAAAATCTCACATTTATGGGCTGAATCCACTCAGTTACTTATACCGGTCCAACCAGGCGACATGACATCTGTAGGCACTTGTGTATGTAAAGCTGGAAAGTCATATTATCCCCTTCAATGAGACTTATTAAAGGAGGTTATACGGTTTACAAGCGGCCGAAATGAGTTTCCTCAGGAGGGTGGCTGGTGTCTCCCTTAGAGATAGGGTGAGAAGCTCAGTCATCCGTGAGGAACTGAGAGTAGAGCCGCTGCTCTTTTGCGTCGAAAGGAGCAAGTTGAGGTGGTTTGGGCATCTTGTAAGGATGCCCCCTGGAACACCTCGCTAGGGAACACCTCGCTAGGGAGGTGTTCCAGGCACGTCCAGCTGGGAGTAGGCCTCGGGGAAGAACCAGGACTAGGTGGAGGGATTATACCTCCAACCTGGCCTGGGAACGCCTCGGGATCCCCCAGTCAGAGCTGGTTAATGTGGCTCGGGAAAGGGAAGTTTGGGAGGTCCCCCGCTGGAGCTGCTGCCCAACGCAGCCCGACCCCGGATAAGCGGACGAAGAAGAAGAGACGGTTATACGGTTTAACATAAGTTTCAGGCTTTTAAAAGAGCCCCATCCCAACAAACAAATCAGGTCTCCTTTTCCTCCTTTAATTTATTACTGTATATGTGACAGAAGAAAATCAATTGTGGACTCCCCTCCTCTGACACTTCTGATTAATGTCAACCCTGACCTGACATCTTCTCTGCTGATCTCTCCACTTTTAGTTCAGGGAGGTCAGAAGTCCAAAGTGTCACGCTGGTATTGCAGCCGCGGGCTGTTCTCGCTGTAGAACTGACTGTACCAGCGCCTGTGCTTCTGGATGGCTGAGTCTTCCTTCACGAGGAGAGGCTTGGAGATGTACTTCTTATTGTTCCAGATCATCACATCGCGCTCAAACTATAAACACAGGAAGAAAACAGGAGACGGTCACTGGACAGAGTTTCACATTATGATAAAAAAAAAAACATGATTCATTATAGGTTTGTTTTACAACTTCAAGTCCATTAGAAACTAGGGCTGGGTATCGTTTTAAAAATATTCAATACCGGTACCGAGACCAATACCGTGACTTTGATACCGGTTTCTAACTGATCATTTTTTCGATACCAATTTTATAAAACAAAAATAAATGACAACATTAGACATTACGGCACAAATCTTTCCATTTATTGTTCAGCTCCTACTACGTGAGCCCCGTCTCTCTGAGTTTTTCCTGCGTGGTCTCTACGATGTGTAACGTCAGACAGCCAATCACCAGCATTATTAGATCTTGGTAGAAGCATGCTGCATGCTTATTGGCTCACCGACGCTGATGAGATTTACTCCTTAGGTATTGAAATTGGGTATTGAATGACGAGGCATTTTTCAATACTTTACTTTACTATAGAGGTAATTCGGTCGGTGCCTAAAAAGTATTGAATTCGGTACCCAGCCCAATTAGAAACATGTTTGTGTCTAATCCCAGTACAAAATCAGCAGGGATTTCTGTGTCGCTGATTAAATGTCACTCCACACTGCTGAGAGCTGGCATTTTGGTCCACACTCTAACTCTACCTCTGGAAATGCCCTCTATAATTGAGTTTCCTGAGGTGGCTCTTTGAGTTAATGCCACACGCAAAAACAAAATGACAAAATAATTGAATTCAATTATTTTAAACAATTAGGTATGTAACACTTCAAAACATTTCAGAAGGGTTGTAGAAAATGAAAGAGGCTGACCAAAACGTGTCTCAAAACTAGATATTAAATATTTTATTTTTGTACCAAAGGTTTGCATCAAAAACCTGGTCATTTTTTTCAGGTAGTTTCTTATTTAAAGGGGTAGTTTGGATCTTTTGAAGTGGGGTTGTATGAGGCACTTCTCCATAGTCAGTGTGTTAGCTACAGTAGATGGCGGTCGGCACACCCCCCAGTTTGGAGAAGCAGGCAGGAGTACCGACACGGAAGCTAAGCTATGTAGTGCTGTTGATTCAATTCTAAAACGTAAGTCTGCTTCTTCGTCACTTATTCTTTGAGGGGGAAACACAATCCTCATCTGCATCTGTCATGTTTCCTGTGTTTAATTAAACTGTTTATCTTGTTAATCTAACTGATAAACTTACTTTGGTAGAATTCTTTAGGCAGTTTTAGTGTGGACCCACCCATTACCATCCAGAAAAAGTACTTTAATCTTTGTCATTTGAGCCAACTTAATAGTTTTCTTTTCTTTTGTTAAATCAATGACTGTGTTTTTTAGGTTTATCACACAGCTAATTATCAAGTTTAATGAGGGCTATTTACACCTTTTCTGTGACTGTGTGGTGTTACTTCTTCTGTTAGCAATGATGATGTAGAATTAAACCAAAAGGCAGAGTGGGAGGCAAATGCACACAATGATCTCTTCACATCAGAGCAATCTTGAATCATAAACGTGTTACTAATAAATTAACAGTCATGTAACAGCAGCAGGAGCAGAGAGAGGGGGTGGCTTCTGGGGCTCCAGCCCCGAATCTTTTAAGGTTTTAAAAATACCTTCAACTTTGTGTCATTTCCCCTCAGTCTCTCTGACTGGACCGGAAAATCTACAGAGCAAAAGTTCCGTTACTGGGGAAATATCACCATTCATTCTGTGAACTCTACTAAGATTTTTTTCAAGAATAGCAATGCTGTTTACGCCAAATTCCTACTTTAAAAATAGAAACATCAGATCATTTTTGCAACTTTTTAGGTGGCAGGACTGAAAATGAGTCATCCTCAACATATGGTGTGTTCTGGTTTCAGAATAATGAAGACAGTTGGAGAACAATTAGATACAAAACAGGATGTAGGCTCCACAGGATGATTCTTTTCCTTGGCAACTATCGTGTTCTGCCCAAATGATTTACAGATTCAGGCATTCTATTATCTCAAATATCTTGAAAGATAGTGCATATACAGTGCCTTGCGAAAGTATTCGGCCCCCTTGAACGTTTCGACCTTTTGCCACATTTCAGGCCTCAAACATAAAGATATAAAACTGTAATTTTTTGTGAAGAATCAACAACAAGTGGGTCCCAATTATGAAGTGGAACGAAATTCATTGGCTATTTCAAACTTTTTTAACAAATAAAGAACTGAAAAAGGGCGGCGCAAAATTCAATTGCGCCCCTTTACTTTCAGTGCAGCAAACTCTCTCCACAAGTTCAGTGAGGATCTCTGAATGATCCAATGTTGACCTAAATGACTAATGATGATAAATAGAATCCAGCTGTGTGTAATCAAGTCTCCGTATAAATGCACCTGCTCTGTGATAGTCTCAGAGGTCCGTGTAAAGCGCAGAGAGCATCATGAAGAACAAGGAACACACCAGGCAGGTCCGAGATACTGTTGTGGAGAAGTTTAAAGCCGGATTTGGAAACAAAAAGATTTCCCAAGCTTTAAACATCCCAAGGAGCACTGTGCAAGCGATAATATTGAAATGGAAGGAGTATCAGACCACTACAAATCTACGAAGACCCGGCCGTCCCTCTAAACTTTCAGCTCATACAATGAGAAGACTGATCAGAGATGCAGCCAAGAGGCCCATGATCACTCTGGATGAACTGCAGAGATCTACAGCTGAGCTGGGAGACTCTGTCCATAGGACAACAATCAGTCGTTACACTGCACAAATCTGGCCTTTATGGAAGAGTGGCAAGAAGAAAGCCATTTCTTAAAGATATCCCAAAAAGTGTCGTTTAAAGTTTGCCAAAAGCCACCTGGGAGACACACCAAACATGGAAGAAGGTGCTGTGGTCAGATGAAATCAAAATCGAACTTTTTGGCAACAATGCAAAACGTTATGTTTGGCGTAAAAGCAACACAGCTCATCACCCTGAACACACCATCCCCACTGTCAAACATGGTGGTGGCAGCATCATGGTTTGGGCCTGCTTTTCTTCAGCAGGGACAGGGAAGATGGTTAAAATTGATGGGAAGATGGATGGAGCCAAATAAAGGACCATTCTGGAAGAAAACCTGATGGAGTCTGCAAAAGACCTGAGACTGGGACGGAGATTTGTCTTCCAACAAGACAATGATCCAAAACATAAAGCAAAATCTACAATGGAATGGTTCACAAATAAACATATCCAGGTGTTAGAATGGCCAAGTCAAAGTCCAGACCTGAATCCAATCGAGAATCTGTGGAAAGAACTGAAAACTGCTGTTCACAAACGCTCTCCATCCAACCTCACTGAGCTCGAGCTGTTTTGCAAGGAGGAATGGGCAAAAATGTCAGTCTCTCGATGTGCAAAACTGATAGAGACATACCCAAGCGACTTACAGCTGTAATCGCGAGCAAAGGTGGCGCTACAAAGTATTAACTTAAGGGGGCTGAATAATTTTGCACGCCCAATATTTCAGTTTTTTATTTGTTTAAAAGGTTTGAAATATCCAATAAATTTCGTTCCACTTCATGATTGTGTCCCACTTGTTGTTGATTCTTCACAAAAAAATACAGTTTTATATCTTTATGTTTGAGGCCTGAAATGTGGCAAAAGGTCGAAAAGTTCAAGGGGGCCGAATACTTTCGCAAGGCACTGTAGCTGCCATAAATGGAGCATGGTGCCAGATCCCACCTATAGTTTGGGCTGAGCCCTGAATGTTAACAACGTCTGGCTGCGCCCCTGGACAGTAGTACGTACGCTATTAATGCAGTTTAACTACTTTGTAAGTTTTGATGTATACCCCAAAATACCTTATTTTATAGCGCGTGCTGACAGTAGGTTGAGAGTCCATAGACTGAACCGTACAGTTAATGTGCTGCAAATCCAAACAATGTGACAATGAAGGACCATGTGACAGTGATAGTAGAAGGTAAGTGTGTACCACACCTGAATGCACTCTGCTTTGAGGATGAATTTGGGCACCAGAGGTGGGATGTTAGACTGATAGTAGATGGTGTGGGAGACACACTGCAACAGAGGCTCCACTGGAGTCACACAGTGCAAGATAACACCCCGGCCCAAGAAACTGTGTTCAAACTGCAGGAACACCACTCCTGGACCCACCTGAAACACACACATGTATGATCACTGCAACCTGTAGATTACATTTACATCAATTTAAGTTGGTAGTCAAATATATTTTGATTTATTTTACATCAAGCCCATCTTACAGAATCTGTAATGCTTCAAAAGCAACAGTATGTTGATCAGACCTGAACGCATAGCCAGACCTTCCTCCACAGCGCTGCGGAGGAGGGTCTGGTCCACACAGCATTCTGAGATGGGAGAAAAACGTGCTCTGGTTTATTGGCATTTCTTTAAACCAATCACAATCTTCATGGGCGGCCCTAAGCTCTGCATGGAGTCGCTGCAAAATAGCCTCGGGAAGGAACTTGTTTTGGAGGAACATGTACGTTCAAAAGTCGTGCAACAAAAAACTCAGATTGGACAGATAGTCTAGCTAGCTGTCTGGATTTACCCTGCAGAGATCTGAGGAGCAGTTAACCATAGTCCTCAGAAATCCACCAGAGTTTAAAATTCCAACACAAAGAAAGCGGAAGGTAACGGACATCGGTGAAAAGACATACATCTGGCGGAATCTCCTGCGGCACCGGAGCCATCCCGGAAGTGGAACGTCGCGGGTATAGACTAATTGAAAAACATTGCATTTACATACATGGTTAAGCCCAATAATGACCGCCTCTCTGTCATGTATTTAATTTCATTCCACAATAATGCTGCTAACCGCCCACATTAGACCAACCATATCTTTGCCTTAAACATTTGTGTCATGTCTCTGCAACTGGCACAGACTGCACAGGGTTTATTAACTTTCCAGACCAACACATTCTTACTTGGTCAGGACCCCTTGGAGTCACTTTTTAACTTGCTGGGTACAGTGATGCCACATAACGTGTAACGCGTTATGTACTCTAATCTGACCACATTTTTCAGTAACGAGTAATCTAACGCGTTACTATTTCCAAACCAGTAATGAGATTAAAGTTACTTATCCAAGTCACTGTGCGTTACTATTTTTGTCATTTTTCTTAGTAAAAATATATATTTTTGCTTTCTTCTTGCGTCTCGGGGAGTGAAGTCACGTATGCGACAAGTCACGTTTTCAGCATGAGGACAGGTCACGTGTACCACGCAGCGACACACACGTAAACAACAATGGAGGGAGGAGAGAGATGCGTGTTTTTTAGCTGGAAATACAGTCACTATTTTGAGTTTGTGTCAGCTAAGGATGGCAATATTAAGGTTGGTTGTACACTCTGTGCTGGTGGCGACAAAGTGCTATCTAGCTACAAAAACACTACGGCAAATTTGAAGAAACATTTGGAGTCGCAGCGCTGCAGTCAAACTTACAGAGCAAGTCCCAGCAGGTGGTGCGAAGCAGAGAGAAGGAGGCCCCCCACCAGACTTTTGGTTTCACACAGGACACAAACAGCGGTCTCCTGGGTGAAAGTCCTGTGTTTGACTTTACGTCACTCTTTATACTATGTGTCACTACCCGATTTGTTCAGGTCCTATCCCCCGACCAATTGGCTATCCTGACCCTAACTATTTGATTTCAATGCCTAACCTCAACCATCTACGCACATGTATAAAACAAACTGTGTTTCCAGTAAGAATCGGCCAGTGACAGACAGTCCTGCACTTGCAAAACCGACGCTAAAGAGGTACCCAGTGCATTAAAAAATGCCGCCATGGGGTCCTGACCAGGCGGCCATAACATGAGTTGTGGTGTTTTTTTGCATCAGACAAGCAGTTTTCTCAGCTGTATGAACACTGAGTTCTGTCCACCAATGTTCTACATTGAAGATTGTTGGAGGCTTTCAGTCCTGCTGGTTTTTGTAATAAACACTATTGCTATAACACACAGCTCATGTCCTTTGGGCTCTGTACGGTTTTCATGAACACAAATCCTTTGACACAGCCAGAAGCCATGTTAATGTTAACTTTTCATCTAATTTAACAGCTCTGTGCTCTTGAGTTGAGGTACACTAGATCTTTTTTTTTAATCTTAAAACATATCAATGTGGGTGAAATCCATTTTAATTTAATGGCACTATTGATTTGATTATTGTTGTGTGTCAATATAATTTACAAATCAGTCAACATGGAATTATGTACAAACTGCAATGCTACTTTGAACATGTACTGTACCTGTCTTGCCACGACACAAATGTCCAGCAGAGACCAGTGGCATCCAAACACAGTCAGCGCATGTTTCACCAACATCTGAGAACAATGTTTGTTGGGCTCTGGCTCTGGTTCCCATTGAACCTTGAATGAACACACATTTATGGATACACACACACACACACACACACACACACAAAGCACATACAGTGGCATTCAGACACAGAAGTACCTTCAATAATACTTCATCCTCCCAAAATAAATATATTCCATCTAAAATCTAAATACCAGTAAATAGCATAAAAAGGTTGGCATGGCTTAAAACAGTATGTTGAGTGTTTTCCACGCGTTTCAAGATTTAGAACTCATTTGGCATCCCTGAAACTTTGAGGATTGTAAAAGCACCATCACATGTTGTGTAGCATCTTTCAGCTTAGCAAGATTCTTACCTTCCAGTCATGCCGCACAAACTCCCAGGTTTTGCTGTAGGTGTAGCGCAGATCTACTCCACTTAAAATGCCCGGTGTGTGAAGGTGGGCGAGGTGGGCGATGTCTGCTGCATTTTCAGGGATCTCCTACAGGGAGCAGAGGTCACCATGAGCACTTGATACTGAATTTATCTACAACTGAAAGTAAACCGTTGGAGGAAGCCAATGGTCAGCCACTGTGAGGGGTGATGTTTCTTAATTCTAAACAACTGATCACTTATGAAAAAGTAGAGACACCTGATAAATTGGTTTTCAACTTCAAACAAACTAAAGCCTCTTCATGCTGCGTACATAAAAACACACACACATATGAACCTACCTCTATGTGAGCGTTGATAAAATGTTCCGTTCTGCCCCGATAGACCCACTCGCCCTTTGTAATTTCCTGCTGCTCTGGAACGCTCCACTGAGGATCTTCTTTATCACAGTGAAACCAAACCAGGATCTGCCTGTTGACCTCACAGCTGGGCCAGCAGCGCACCTTGGCGAACTCTGGCACTGAATGACAAATGGAACCCAAATCTGAATCATACAGTCTCTTTCGGCTTCACCACTTTTCACATAAGACCAATACACAATGCTGGTCTACTGACTTTTGGTAAGACCATTTCAGCTTGTTTAATATTTAAACACTATATTACCATAATTTAAAGTCAATGTATTAACTGAAGATATTCATGCTCCCCAGAGGATGAAACATTTCCATTAGTTGCACTCCATCAGCTTTCCTCTGGTGCCATCCTCTAACCAAATTGTACTCAAATTAATAGAGATTTGAACAAAATATGTCCAGATTTTCTGTAAATATGCATGTTCTTCAGGGTGTGAATCTTAATATTTTGTATTCTTAATATTGCTGACCCCTTAACCTTTCTGCAAGCACCACCGTTGGCCCATTTCCTTTTCAATTGCACACAAAACATATTTGCATCTCTTCGCCAACACAGGCTGAAATGTTAGGGTTAGGTGTAGACATTACATGTCTGCCACAAAGTGTCCTGTAGCACCACCCTCAGGACAAAATCTGCATTTTACTGCAGAGATTGTTAGTTCCATTAAAAAATGTCCACCAACTCTTTTCATCCACTTTTGCTTTATCACTAACTCCCCTGTCGTTTCAGATCATGCCACCTCATCAGGCCTTGCAAACAACTCATTCCCCTCACCTGGTTCCCCTGCTCCTCACCTGCAGCCCATTCCCTCACTAGTCTCTCAGCAGACACACCTGTCCACTCGCTCTCGTCCCCCCCCACCCCCTTCCCCAAATTGTCTTGTGTTCTACTGCCAAGTTCTCCAGCGTTACTTGTCTGTATTTGCATGATCTACCTGTTCTGACCCTGCTTGCCTGTTATTTGGACCTTGGATTCTGCCTGCCCATCTTTGGATTTGTTAGCCTGTGTGACTGGTCTCTTGCGCTGTGTTTCATCAGGGGTTGAATGCCCTCCTTCACTTCCCCTCGGAACTGCCCTCTGGGGAATGCTTTTTGTAGAATAAAAAACAGTGGACACAACCTTTAGTTCATACCTTTATCTGCATAAGGGATCCTCACACACTTGCCATCATTCCCCCGAAACTGCCATCCATGAAATGGGCACTCTATGCAGCTTCCCACCACCCGTCCTCCCACAGCCAGATTGGCACCCAGGTGAGGGCAGTAGGCATCTACCACGTAGGCTTTCCCATCCTGGTCCCGAAACACTGCCACCTGCTCACCTAGGGCCATTAATTACAATAGGGACAAACACATTAACATTTTCATGACTGAGCTGACACTTTGGAATACAATGGTCATGTAATAAAATGTAGGATGTGACATTATGTGCAAGATTTAACACTTTTTGTATGTGCAGCTGTAATGACTCAGTATAGTTGTGCCTCTCTACAGAGTATCTCCATTGACAAATCCACAGAAAAAAAACAGCAAACTGTTGTAAATGAGAGGATAAACATACAGCAACCATCCATGCAAATTATGTATAGATTCCTCAGAACAATGTTCCTCCAAATTCTTTTTATGGTGAAACCTGCACACAGAGCAATTATTCCTGAAGACACTGACATGATGGCTGTCACAAAGTGACATCCAAATTTGAATTAAATGTTGCTACAGATTAGAGTGTTAATGTGGTGTTTGCTTTTTGTGATGTGTTTAAAGACATCATTGTTTTATCAATGATTTAAACCACTATGAGCAAAATGTTTATGATTTAAGCATCATTAAAAACAATTGATGGCTAACATTTTTGATTGTAGAAAATGAGACAATTTAAGTGAAAGCTGGTGCAATCTGTGTATAGGGGGTTTGACGTGCATTTCTGTCTACCACAGTGTCTTTTTTTTTGTAGTACTAACACTGGGGGACACCAAAATCTGAAATTGTACGCATAGTGGCTTTAAACAGATGTCGGTCCCTTTTGAAAGACTTAATTTTGAATTTTTTCATATTTTCATATTCTGCATATATTTAAAAGTTAAAATTCACTGTTTAGATCAGAGATCTTCAACGGTCTGGGATACCTATAGGGGGTCCTCAGAGATACTGCAGGGGGGGGGGGGAAACCAATAACAATAGGCTTACTATCCCAGAAGTTAGTCACTAAGGTAGCCATCAGCAGATACAGTTAATCCTAAGGATAAACAGTGCCACATGTATATTTAACATTAAAACATGATTTATAAAATCATGCCAAAAAGTATTATTTTAATAACTTAGAATTCTATGGACTAAAAAGGTATGTATAAAGGCTTTAGGCCGCCCACACGGGTTTGTAGGCCTAGTTTTATATGCAACTTAATTTTATACAATATACGTAGTAGGGGGTCCCTGATCCATCTCTCTCAGTTAGGGGGTCCTTGGCTTAAAAAACGTTGAAGACCCCTGCTTTAGATGGTTACACTTGGCCTGGTCAGATTAGGTTCCAGGGATTCATTACAACTGCAGTTCAGTAGGTATTGGGACCCACTTTTGAATGGTGCATGTTAAGAATGAATCTGTGCTCAGTCAGACACCACATGTAGAGATCTCTACCTACTTTATTTGGCTTGACCTTTGGCTGACCCAGTGTTCAGATTGCTCCCAGATTAGCACAGGCTGGGACACTGGTTAGGAGTAACCGCTGAGCTAGCAGTGACTAGTCAGGCTATTCCCAAGTAAAATTCTAAGAAATCTAAATGACACAGCACAGATGTCTCCAGACTGCTGTGGGTCAGCAGAACTGAACCACAGTGCAATGTGTGACAGCAGCATAGGGGGAAAAGACACACTAGGCGTAATTGAATATATGATGTAAATCGATTACTGCAGAGGAAAGTTAGGGGCGAAACACTGCAGTCATTCACAGCAGGATGCAAATCCTGAAGGGGGCAAAGTTGTATTTTGGGACAAGAGGGTGAGTAAGAAGAACAGAGGTTATGTAAGAGAAATACAGTTCCGACTACTGTTTATTAAGCATCATGGACAGAAAGGCATTTACATTCTCTGGGGAAAAAACACAGTTTATGCTTCATTTATTGTTGTTCAACAGTAGAACTCATCCCTCATCCCCACTCTGGCAACCACTGATCTGCATCATCACATTTTAAGTGTGTAGGAGCTATAATAATCTGTTGTACTGGTGCTGGCTGTAAATCTGATATATAGAGCAGCCAATCAGTCAACATGTGGTCAAGAAGATTCCTAACATTTACTGCAATATTACGCATGACAGTTCATTCTTGACTGTGGAAATAGTAGATTGACAAAACAGGCTCAAGCTAACACTACTATTGATCTTACATCAGGAGATTAAACTTCATGACAACTGGGAAAACTCCATCTGCCATTAAAGACCATAGGACATTATTAAAACCTCTGGAAAAAGCTAATAAGGGGAGTAAGTTGGGATTGTTTTAGGAAATTACAAGGCGCTCTCACTCCTAACTCGTCAAATACTGACGCTTGGTCAGTGACCCTCAGCGTCAGATACCGACGCACAATGCACCCTTTGGCGCCTGTATGGGACGCACTGGGTGCCTAACGCACTGGGTGCCTAACCCTTAAACAACACACGACTTTCACCCAGGAGAACTGGGTTTGTGTCCCATTCTTGTCCCACGTGTCACTTAAACATACATGTTTTAACCCCACCCACCATATTTTTCTAACCCTAACTAATTGTCCTGCATGTTACATTACATTATTACATGTCATTTAGCTGACGCTTTTATCCAAAGCGACTTACAATCGCTATATGTGCAATATATGGCATATATTGCACACATAGCGTATAGTCGATTTAGAGGCGTGCGACCTGACATATAGCATATATTATATGCTATATGTCAGGTCGCACGCCTCTGGAGCAACTATGGGTTAAGTGTCAGGGACACATTGGTTGATGTATTGCAATGGGATTTGAAACCAGACCTCCCATACCAAAGGCATGTATCATATCCACTGCGCCATCACCACCCATCCGCATGTCACGTACTGTACATCTTTTAACACCACCCACGGTCTTTTTTTTTTTACCCTAAGTGGTTTTACGTTGAAAAACGACACCAGGGATGCCGACTTTGAGGGTAAAAAAGTGACCCAAGGTGTCCTGACCAAGTGCGTTAAAAAAACAATGACGCCAAACAGGTACCCAGAGCATTAAAAATGACGCCAAGGGGTCCTGGCGTCAGTATTTGACGAATTGGGAGTGAGAATGTGTTGAAAATGACCGCAGTAAGTTGAAAATCATCAGAAAAAGTAATTGACAACATTGAGTTGATATATTAATCTTATTAGTCATTTATCATTATTATTATTATTCTCTGGTTATAGATTGTCAAATGTGAGGATTCGTTGCTTTTCTGTTTTATATCTTCATTGAATTAAATTGAACATCTTTGTGTTTTGGATTTTTGCTCACATAGAACACCTCTGGGAACTTGCTGTGATGGATATTTTTCACAATTGTCAAAATATTGATTGGATTAAATGATTCATTTTATTGAAAGAGTAGTTGATAGATTAATAGGTGATAAAAAATTGTAGCTGCAGTGTATGCCGATTCACTCCGCAAGAGCAGGGTTTTTTTTTTTCAACTGATGGATATCTTTTCCAGGTAGAAGACCTTTCATATACTGTTTGTGTATTTATGGCAGGTGATTCGACTGAAATATGAAAGCACCACCTGCTCTTTGAAACCTTTTTGAACTCAAACTCAAAGAAACTCTCCGAAGAGATCAAACAGCCCACCACATATCGACACAACAACAACAAATCTGAAATGGGAAACGCGTATCTGTTTTAAATAAATCACATATTAGTGTGTGAAATAAATTTACGTTTTGTAACAGAGTTGCTATATCAAGCAGCGCGGAGACATAAAATGTGACATGTTAAAAGCTTTAAAATTGTGAATGATGAGTTGTCATGAGACCTGATGCTGATTGGCTGCCAGATCACATTAAACACAAAGTTAAAGAGGTCAGCTAGTTCTCTTCAAATCAAATCAAATCAAATTAAATCAAATCAAATCAAATCAATCAATCAATCAATCTTCTTAATAGAGACTTAATAATTTGCTGGGATTCATTTGACTTTTAAGAGATGATGTTAAAGATTGTGTTGTAAAGATTTTAGGACTGCATGAAATGTAGCCACTTAGTGTTTGAATGATGAGGATATCACCTACATACTGTATATTCATGATAAAATGAGTGAAGAATGTTAAACTTTATGTTTGCTGCACTTTAGGATTTATCTCTTTATCATTTTAAACAAGACCTTTGAAGACATCCCCTTAACTCAGGGAAGTTATAATTTCACTTTTTATGACATTGTATAGCCTCGCGAAAAACTATCAGTGAAAAAGATTAACCAGGAGTCAGCAGATTGATTGATAATCAAAAGAATCATCCGTTAGTTGCAGCTTTACTACAATTATGTAATAATTCAATAAATACTACTTCCATCTCCATGACGCCTTTAAATCAAACAAACTTGAATGAACTGAAACAATGAGGCTTTGTTCCAAAAGACGAGTGTTACTAAGCACCCTGAATGCTAAACTACTCTAACAAAGATAGTAGGCCATTGTTGTTTAAGGGTATGCTTTAAATACCAAAAAACTTTGTAACATGATCTTGTCTCTCCCATCCTGGCAACTAAGCCTTAATACACTGCCTACCTGAGAGAGGACAACAGGGACCAGGTGACATGACAAATGTCAGAGTGGTAGAGAGGCCAGCAGTGACAATTAAACCCTAAAGAACTGAACATGTGCTAGTTTTGCTTTCCGGAAAAGGCAAGTTAAGCCTTATGCTAACCTTAGCCGGGAGCTTTAGCTGCAGCCGCTAGCCTTTGGCTACAGCTAGCAGAAGGCTAAACAATAAGAAACATTATCGATCAATCTCTGAAACGCTTTGCTGATATTGACACGTGGTTTATTGCGTTTATTGTCAGACTGTCTTTTAAACTGTCTTTTGATACGTTTAGGTAGGGCTGGGCGATAGGGAGAAAATCAGATATCACGATATTCTTGACCAAATACCTCAATATCGATATTGCGGTGATATTCTAGGGTTGACAATTGGTGCTTTAACAAAATATCTTCACACTTAGATTTTAGATAAATAATCATTAGTAATGTGGGCATAATGTCTAAGTGGGGAAAAGGCAAATAATAGAACAGCTAGAACAGCCTGCTAAGTTCAGAAAAGTACATCACTTTACTGTAATGCAGCCTTTAAAACCAGGAAAAGACAACACTACATGCCATATTACGATATTACGATATCCAAAATCTAAGACGGTATCTAGTCTCATGTCACGATATCGATATAATATCGATATATTTCCCAGCCCTACGTGTAGGTCCGTCTTACTTTTTGGGGTTGCTTTGCAGTGTAGGCAATTGTTGCCAATGCTGGAATAGCAACTTTTTCGGCAGGATTACCACCACTGAATCAGGATTTCATCATCCAAAGTGACGTGCACGCGCATCTGCTTTTGTACAAAGTAGAGCCAAAGGATCACCCTCTCTCTGAAATGACCTGTGATTGATCTAAGTCTCCAATCACAGGATGGATTTTCTCAAGCCTGAAAACAGAGCCAAGAGGAGGTGCAGAAGACTAGTTATCTCTCAGACCACTTGAATTACAATATGCTGAAAGACTGTTATGGAATATTTGCCCAACGAGGCCAACTGCCTACCGAGGCTTTTATTAAAATATACCTTCAAAGAATAATCATAGGGGATCATCTGTATGACAATAGCCCCTCCTACTGTCCTGAATTGTAATGCATTCATTCTTAAAATCATCAGTTAGATGTCAATGGAATGATAATGGTTTTAATCAAGTAAAAACATTTGATCTTCTGTGCACCTGAGAATTACACTATTTTGCTTAGGATAAATGTTCTTGACCTTACTATGGCAGCTGATTTGATTGACATTACACATTTACATGAATATTTTTTGAAAGTTAAGCAGTACTCTTTATTATTATCCAGATCAGTTATACTGGACTCTGACTCTGAAGGGGTACCTTAATTATCTTGTTCGGGGACACTCACAGCTATTGACACTGCCTGCAATAAAAACCTGTGCATTAAATCTGGGTGCAATCATGAACTTACGAGTTCAATTTTAACACTTCAAATCAATAACAGTCACAAACATCTCCTAGCAGTTCACTAAACTCACCTGTCTGCATCTCACATCTAGCTGAGGGCTTATATGACATCACACTGCTACCAGGGGTGCAGTCAGTGTCAGCATCTTTACTAGCCTACCTGTCCCACTGCTGAGCCATTTGTCTGACATCACTTATCTCCCGAGGTTTTCTGAACTTACCTTCACACTTTAATTATGTTACAAAAATATGTCTATATTTCCCCCCAAATCAAAATACAATTTATTATTGATATATGAGTGGCTGTATTGACTGTTAAGTTACCCACTGGTCGTCATGTTTGTCCAGCATTCACTTAATGCGTCACAAGCTATGACGCCTGGTTACTTTAGTTATTGCAGGGCCTAGGAGGCTAACGCGACCGCGCCACTAATTACCATACCTAGAACAGATGCACTTTTGACCTCGGCCCTCTTCAGCATGTGTGAGTCCAGCACTCGGTACCAGCCGTTCGGATAGACCGGAGGCAGCTCTCCGGTTTTCCTCCTGCGGCGGACCTCGTTCGCCGCCTGGGCTCTGGAGCGACCGTCCTCGGCGATGTATCCCACATCGTCGGGCCCCCTAAGCAGCTCCAGGGGACTGAAGAGCAGCCCGTGCAGCCAGCCAATGGCGAGGAGGGAAAACACGGCGATGATGCAGACCACAGCCCGCGCGAGCAGCCCCGTTTCCCTCCATATAGGGTACCCGTTGCCTACCGAGTCCAGCAGGTCTCCGCTTTGCATGATAAGCATTGCACCTACTCCCAGCCCAATAATTACAGCCACCTTCCAAGTGGACATGCTTTGATATCCTGTGCCCGGTGCGGCTCTGTGGTGTCCCTGTCTCTCTCGGCTAGTTTACCATGAGCTTCCAGAGGATTTGACATGTGTCATCGATATGTAAGCGCTTTGGAGACGAGATCATCCCACTTTTGTTTAAGCCCCACCTAGGGTTAGCACTGAGCAGAACTTTTATTTGGGGCCCCCACTTTTCTCTCTGCCGCTATTAGCCTACCTGTATTTAGCCTTACCTAATTAGATTACATTAGATCAGAACAGCTCAGCTGCAAGTGTTTTCAAATTAAAAGCACAAAGATTAAAGACACAATTAAAGATTATTTGGTCATGTGGACTTATTTAAGGGTGATCCTCACTTGTTCCATAAAAACATAGATTCTTTCAGACTGCATAGAAGCCTACAACTAATTTAATAATATGAACACATTGGTCTAGACTTATTGCACATATTCCAAAACCAGACAATAAAATTGATTACATTAATTAATGACAAGTTTAGAATCAAACACAAATGTATGTAACTTTTGCAATATAAGAAAGTCATGTAACCTCAGCAGCATCCCAGAATTCAATGTTAAATACCCTACTGTCACCACTTGGTTATTTACACTGTAAGATAAAGGAGGAGCAGCTGTACATACAGTATATAAATACAAATGCCATTGACTGTGTCCTGTAGCATTACGATTTCAAACCATAACAAAACTGCCAAGGGTGTCCACATACTTTTGACCACATAGTGTATGCAGTAGACTATGTAATGTGATAGTATATTGTTAAACAAGGCAAAGCCAATCATGGGCATTCTCATTATTAATGACTTAACTTAACACACAAGACAAAGTGAGTAATTGTGCATCATTGTAGCCTTGCACCCATGAAGACAGCATCAACAATTACATACTAAGCAACGGTTGTAATTATTGTGTGTTCTGTGAAGTCCCTCAGTTCTTTGTATGCATCAAGGAACCTTTAAAAGATCTTTAATAGCTTCCCTGGTATGCATTACATGTATTAGTTCATATGTTATATATTTTATTTCATTTATAATATTTATTTAGTTTAATGTGTTCTACATGTGAAGAGTTAGGCCATGTACGCCTGTATAATTAACCTGTACGTAACATGACTAGGCCTGTATGCGCCCACTTGTAGGCCCTCTTAAATGCAAGATCTCAGACTGTAATATAATATTGGCTTCTTGCACATATATTTATTGGATTTATAGTAGCTCAGCAGTACATGTATTGCACAAGATCAATATTTAGTGCAGTGCTGGTTAATGTAGGCCAGTTAGCAGCCATAACCAGAGAAAAGGCCAACTGAATCTGAAAGTCATCCTTGCCCTAAAATAAAAAGTTATTCCCTGAGTAGAAACCAGGAAGATGTAGTCTGTTCTAAACTCATTGATTTTCTTGATGGTCTCCTTGCTGGGGTTTGAGCCACAGGTGGAGGTTAATGTGGAGTAAGCTTTGTCCAAACCAGCCTTGCCCTTCTCCTTAGTGTAAGAAGCGAGGAGCTTATTCACTTCCTCACGGAAAAATTACACTCATACACAATTCAGGAAATAACAATTTGTTAATGCACCTTTTAGATGTGTGAACATTGGTGCATTATGCGGTAATTATCTGCATGCATACAGTACAGGCCAAAAGTTTGGACACACCTTCTCATTCAATGCGTTTCCTTTATTTTCATGACTATTTACATTGTAGATTCTCACTGAAGGCATCAAAACTATGAATGAACACATATGGAATTATGTACTTAACAAAAAAGTGTGAAATAACTGAAAACATGTCTTATATTTTAGATACCTCAAAGTAGCCACCCTTTGCTCTGATTACTGCTTTGCACACTCTTGGCATTCTCTTGATGAGCTTCAAGAGGTAGTCACCTGAAATGGTTTTCCAACAGTCTTGAAGGAGTTCCCAGAGATGCTTAGCACTTGTTGGCCCTTTTGCCTTCACTCTGCGGTCCAGCTCACCCCAAACTATCTTGATTGGGTTCAGGTCCGGTGACTGTGGAGGCCAGGTCATCTTGCGCAGCACTCCATCACTCTCCTTCTTGGTCAAATAGCCCTTACACAGCCTGGAGGTGTGTTTGGGGTCATTGTCCTGTTGAAAAATAAATTATGGTTCAACTAAACGCAAACCGGATGGGATGGCATGTCGCTGCAGGATGCTGTGGTAGCCATGCTGGTTCAGTATGCCTTCAATTTTGAATTAATCCCCAACAGTGTCACCAGCAAAGCACCCCCACACCATCACACCTCCTCCTCCATGCTTCACTGTGGGAACCAGGCATGTAGAATCCATCCGTTCACCTTTTCTGCGTCACACAAAGACACGGCGGTTGGAACCAAAGATCTCAAATTTGGACTCATCAGACCAAAGCACAGATTTCCACTGGTTTAATGTCCATTCCTTGTGTTTCTTGGCCCAAACAAATCTCTTCTGCTTGTTGCCTCTTAGCAGTGGTTTCCTAGCAGCTATTTGACCATGAAGGCCTGATTCGCGCAGTCTCCTCTTAATAGTTGTTCTAGAGATGTGTCTGCTGCTAGAACCCTTTGTGGCATTCATCTGGTCTCTAATCTGAGCTGCTGTTAACTTGGGATTTCTGAGACAGGTGACTCGGATGAACTTATCCTCAGCAGCAGAGGTGACTCTTGGTCTTCCTTTCCTGGGGCGGTCCTCATGTGAGCCAGTTTCGTTGTAGCGCTTGATGGTTTTTGCGACTGCACTTGGGGACACATTCAAAGTTTTCGCAATTTTCCGGACTGACTGACCTTCATTTGTTAAAGTAATGATGGCCACTCGTTTCTCTTTACTTAGCTGATTGGTTCTTGCCATGATATGAATTCTAACAGTTGTCCAATAGGGCTGTCGGCTGTGTATCAACCTGACTTCTGCACAACACAACTGATGGTCCCAACCCCATTAATAACACACTAATTAATCCTGACAAGGCACACCTGTGAAGTGAAAACCATTTCAGGTGACTACCTCATGAAGCTCATTGAGAGAACATCAAGGGTTTGCAGCGCTATCAAAAAAGCAAAGGGTGGCTACTTTGAAGAATCTAAAATATAAGACATGTTTTCAGTTATTTCACACTTTTTTGTTTAGTACATAATTCCATATGTGTTCATTCATAGTTTTGATGCCTTCAGTGAGAATCTACAATGTAAATAGTCATGAAAATAAAGAAAACGTATTAAATGAGAAGGTGTGTCCAAACTTTTGGCCTGTACTGTATAACGCAAAACTGCATGCATAACAAGTTTCCCTCCTCTCTCCCTCCCTCTTGACAAAGTTACAGCAGAGTGCATCAATTCACTAGAGGGCAGGTTTTCCACTTAGAATCTGTATGTCACTGCAGGTAGATTTGAGGAAAATCATACATACACTCATGTGGCACATTGTCAAACACCTTATGGAAAATTAACATTAACATCTAGCAGATGTAATCCATGTCTGTATCAATATGTTTTGTTAATGCAGATCTTAATCCAAATACAAATTAAAAAACAAACCAAAAAGTTTTGTTAACATATTTACAGAAGTGAGTGGCCTCAAAGCAGAGGTAATCTCTCTCTGAGTGCTTTCAGTCTTGATTTGGCTGGTGCTGGGGTTTGTTTCTACTTGGCTGTGATTGGCTGTGTATCAAGTGACTTTTTAAATCACATTCAACTAAATACCTTATTTAAGCTTTCATTTTTTGGGATGTTGAATTGAGGGCTGATGGCTGCAGTATGTTAAAGTCTTCATATGATGTGGGTGGGAGATTGTGTCACGTCTTATTTATTTATTATGAAACTCTTTTGCTGACTCATTAAACATCCACTGACGATAAAGGCTACCCCTTTAGGTAGGTATTCAAGTTGAACCATTTATAAAAATAAAAAAAGAGCCCCTGACAGATCTATTTTGAACTCATAAGGTTTATTGTACACACTCTTTTATTTGTATATTTGGTGTATTTTAAATGAAAAAAATGCATCATTGAGCATGTGATGGGAGACTGGGAAGGGTGCTGGTCCAAAGGTGGACAAAACGCTGCCTCATTTCCTGTCCAATGGAGCTCTCATTCATCTTAGCATTGATGTCCAGGAACTGCTGTCCAGTGCTGGTGAATTCAGGCCAAGTCACAGGCACCTGTAGGTTTCCTTTGTTTGGGTTTCTGTAAAAAAATAAAAAGAAGTAGAGGAAGATGTGAAAGTATCCATTAGTTTTGTAGTAAAATAATCCTCAAGCTGTTAAAATGTTACAAAGTTGCACATGCATGCAAAGTGTTTTACCCAGTTCTGGCAAAGTTAGTCCAGTAGGCAATAATATAGCCAGACAGGTCTCTCTGTCTGTCCCCATAAGCCTTTGGTGTGGTAAAGGGTTTGCCAAACACGTACTGCAGGTCATCAGCGTGATCGGCTCCCACCCAGTCATGGTAGGGTTTGCCTGGTCCAGCCAATAAACTGGGCTCAGACAGCAGGTAGGAGTAGGTACGGCCAGACCTGTTAAAGACCATCACTGTGTGTTTAGTGTGTATATGTCCGGCATTACAATTGGCAACAATCTGATTACGCCAGTCACAAACGTTGCCCTTACTGTTCAAAGACACATAAAAAGTGTATTTTAAAATTCCTTAATGTTAAAGGGAAATATCTTATTTCAACCTAGAAATAATTTTCCCTTGCATGTGTGTCTAAGTGACTAATTTGCTCTTTTTGCAACTGACAGGCTCAGATTGGTATTCTAAGTGTCTGACCACATTATGGAAAGATGGCAAAGTCTCATTCTGAAATATCGCGAGGTGAGGTTTCAATGAAAGTCCGCCATTCTACTTTTAAAATAGCAACTAAAAGATATTTGAAGGCAAAGAAATCAAACAGTTGGCCTCACTTGGCATTAGCTGCATGCTGGAAGATGGCAGTCTGTATAGGAACCAGGAAGAGGTAGTCAGTCCCAATATCCACAGCAGCTGTCTTAATGGTGGTCTGGGTGGGTGTTGATCCCCAGTTGGACGAGTATTCAGCAAAGGCAATCTCCAAACCAGCTTGCCCCGTCTCTTTGGTATAAGCAGCAAGGAGCCTCTTTACGTCTTCTCTGCAGGGGAAATAAGGTAGAGAGCTCTGTTAAGGAAAGGACTCTGCCACGCTGCTGTCTTTGGCTTCCAAATTTCTTCTCTTGCTTTCACTGTTTAACTTTTAAAGCTGTGGGCCAACAAAACATCTCTGAAGACGGATCAGCCTTACACTATAGTGTCTTGATTCTTGTCACCAAGGGAAGGAATGTCCTTCGAGGTGAACAGATGTCCATCCATGTTATTAACCCCTGCAAGGTAATCAGTTTCAGCGGCGTTGTGAAACAAGTTGCCAGGCTGATCAGGGAGGAAGTCTCCATCAACAACAGGAGACAGAGACAGGTTGTTCACACCGGGATCTGAGAGAAATTGGCATATATTCATATATTGGTAGTTTGTATGTAAAGCAGGTTTAGCTCAGTTGTAGCTCAAAAATGCTGAGCAATTGTACTGTGATAACTTTATTTTGTACTTTAAGATGGATTATGACCAACTGTCATAAGAGCATGGATGGATTACTGAATGTGCCTACTGGGCACACCTGCAAAATGGGACTTGAAGAGACACATACAGACTATAAAGAGATGCAAAACAGCTGACAGGAGACACAAAGAGACACGACTATGATAAGAGGCAAGGAGACACAAAGCAACTACAAAGAGGCTCAAAATAACCACAAAGAGACACACAATAACTACAAACAGTCCCAAAACAACTACAAAGAGACGCTAAATGACTACAAAGAGGGGCGTAACAACCATAGACCAAAAAATAACAAGACGAAAACAATTATAAAGTGACACAAATATATGACGCAAATGTCAGGGGCCTATTGTCTCATAATAGGCCCCATGCTTAAAGGCACCCTAGACCTAACTACAATGGAACAATTTTCATAATTTGTGAATATTGGTTATTTACATGTATTTATTATATATATTCTAAATAAAGTAGTTTGAAGGAAAATAATGCTCACAGTCTGGGGAGCCTGGTACAATAATGGGAGCAGCCATGACGAGAGCCACAGCATCAGTTGATTTCAGACACGCCTCCATCCTGTCATCAGTGGGGCAGCCGACGGTCTCTGCAACCTGAACACATGGGAATAAAGCAGGTTGTAAGTAGACTGGCAGAATGCCTGATCGCAGCTAAACTAAGTGCTTCAGCTCTCCACCACTGATAAACAAAACAGCGAGTGAGTCAGCGAGTGGTGGTAGAAAAGGCTGCTATAGTTAACAATAAACACAGCGGTGTAAATATCAGCAGTTTATGCAAAGGTATGTGTGCTAAAGCCAACAATCTTGTGACAGACAGATAACTGAATGATAAACTGGTACAGGCCAAATCTTAGTCAATGAAGCACTGAAAGTGCCTAAATTATTCAAGCCCTGTGGAAGTTTTCTTGTTTTTTTTTACACTAATCAACAGGCCCAAACGGAATCTTGCAGATTTGAATTTTTTACACTTTTCAGCGGTGATCCAGAATGAAAATCTGCGGAATTTAGCCAACTGTTTTTCTGCTTGGGGACGAGATGTGTTTATTTATTTATTTTTTTATTTGCAGAAAATCTACAAAAATTCTGCGTAATTCTATGTCCAAAGATTCTGTGTGACCTTATCAATAGAAAAAGGCCAGGAACATGAACATTTCCACACGGCGTGAATACTTTTTTATTGGCACTAATCCCATAGATATTTGGTGTAAATGACAATGAAATGAGCGTTCTGTCTGGCCTCTTTGATTAGTTGGCCTGTTGCAGATCATAGATCACAATAGCATCGCTAGCAAGTTAGTCAACCTATTTAGCTACAAAGCTAATTAAAAAAAAGACATTCACTGCATGCCGTTGTTCATGTAGCAATGTATACGTAATTTTAATATTGAACGTATGTAGCATAGTAAAGATTCAATATATCACCAGATGTTATTTATGTCTAACTTCCAATACCTAATACCAGGTTTGGATGTGAAACTATTGTATTAGTCTGTATTTCTACAATCTACTGAGGACAAAAGAAGGATTAACATTGTCATCATTTAATGAGAAAGTTGAGCAATTGTTTAAAATTGTTGGACAGAGACTTTGCTAACCTGAGCTCTGACTCTTTTGTCTGTAGCTTGGGATACTTAGTGTCTTTTGTGAACCCACATATGTGATTACAACTTAACTGCTGGACTCAGTAAACTTTTCTTAACCTGAATCTATCGTCTCAGAGTTGATCCTTGAGTTTTGGTATCCGTAAGTCCTATCAACGAATATGCAGGAATTTGAGTAATTGGAGTCAGATATCTCAGCCTTCAGGCCTGTGTCTTTTTTTCGCCAAAATTCCCCTTCTACAAATTTAAGATTATATAAGCCTTTTATTGATCCCCAGAGGGGAAATTCAGGTGTATTTGAATTCCTATTATGAATATAAATTATCCTATAAATGTAAAATTAGGACTTTTTTCCTGTCAGCAGTGTAGATGGCTCCATGATATGTGACATTGGCATACCTCCTCTGCCACCTTGCGTGGGTTCCTGTTCAGTGCCCAGGGGCAGAAGGCAACCCCACTCTGGGAGATGGCTCTCTTGAACAGTCCTTTGTTGTGGGGGGAGAGAGTCTGTGTAGGAAGACATACAAGGAATATACAATTATTAATTGTAGTTGGATTTATTTTGCCTATTTGCATGACATTTTCAGGCCTCAACACTTATTGGAACTAATGGCTGCATTAAAAGTTTCAGCAGGTAACTTTTGTAAAGATAAACTTTTGTCATATTTGCCATCTGTCATGATATAGTGACAGTTAAGACAAACTGGTACTTTCTTCACTTGCAATCTTTTAAATTGACAAACATCATTTGTGTAATTAATGGCTCAATTCAAAACGCGATTTACACTGCAGCCTGGTTCGCGGCTGCCGGTTACAGCGTTCTCAATACTGGACCGATTTCAAATTTCAAATGCATAGGAAAATAGGGTCCAGGTTGAAAAGAAAATACAGGACACTAAGCCAAACCCTAACCCTTTCACCTGGAAGCTGACACTAGCTGCACCTGCAGACTCTCCAAAGATGGTGATGTTGTCAGGGTCTCCTCCAAACAAGCGGATGTTCCTGTTCACCCAGGCGATGGCGGCATGCTGGTCCCAAAGGCCGTAGTTTCCTGAAGTGGTGACAAATTTTTGAGTCAAAAGCATTTTAATACAGGCAAATCTGCTGACACACAAGCATCCACAATGCTTTTAAGGACTACCCCACTTTATTCCAGTAATTGAATGTAAAGAACACATCGAGGCTGATAGGAGGTAGAAGAACCAATTCCCATCCACTGCCCTTACCAGGTAAGCGAGAGTCCCCTGTACTGAGGAAGCCCAGGGTGCCCACACGGTATCCCACAGACACCACAATTACATTGCCCTTGTCTGCAATTTCCCGACCGCTGTACAGATAATTGTTGAGAAAATTTGGCCCCATAGAACCACCGACAATGAAGCCTCCTCCGTACAACCATATCATGACGGGGAGATTTGATGACACTTTGGGTAAAAAAGAGAAGCATTTTATTTTTATTTTTGGGGTGTATTTTAGGTATTTTAAGTACAACTATTGCATCAATGATTCTCACATCCATATAAAGAACAAAACAAAGAAATAAAGCCATACCATTTTGGCCGTGAGGAACCCATATGTTGAGGTAGAGGCAGTCTGCACTACCAAAACTTGAAGTCTGGAGCATGCTGATCTGAAGACATCTCTGAGCAAACTTTGTTGCCTTCAGTATACCTGCGGATGAAAGAAGTGAGATTTCTACACAGATTTGTCAGATTTCTAGAACAAATGATGCATTCAAATGTTCAGCTCTGTTTGGTCAGATTGGGTGTGAACGCACCATCCCAGCCAGGGTGAGGTTTGGGTTTCTCAAATGTTCCAGGCTTGGCAGCGAAGGGAATTCCTTTGAAAACATCTACGGAGCGGAAAAGACCGAGGCGGATATTCTGGCCCTGAACACCGCCACCTTCTGTTTGCACAACGCCCAGCTAGAGACACAATCAGAAAAGAGCTTTCAACTTCAATGACAGCATAAAACAGTATTGCCTAAAAAGTAAAGAAAAGGAAATAAAACTCAAAAAAATGAATTGTGACATTGTAAAAAAGATAACATAGTGCATAGTGTGTACATTAAAGACCTGTATTGAAAAATTGTGAACATATCCTTTAGCCTATTTTCCCCTTGATGCATTATAAAATGTTATTAGAATAATAATTTCTTAATGTTGTTGCTTGTCACTGTACACAGAATGTGCTTTTGAGAAATTGCATTTTTGCAACATTGTTAGAATTTCCCATGTGAGAAATTTGAGGGATGAAGTGAACTATTTATAAGTGAAGGCAGACACAATTTTAACAATAATCACATCCCATCAGTAACAGATTTACTCCATGCAAATTGTCTATGCTTTCAATTACAATTATTAAAACAGACTTACAGAGGCTGCTGCGGCCGTTCCCAGAGACAAGACAACAGCAAACAGAACCTTCAGTTTCTCCATGGCTGTCGAGAAACCAGCGAATGCCTCACCAGGCCCTTCTGCAAGTGAATGAAAGGTATGCGTAGCTGTTTACATATGTTATATATAACCTCTTATAACCCCTGTTGTCACCCTGTGGCAATGATTAGACTAAACCTCTGATGGGAAACAGCCTGGTGTAAAGCATGCCATCTGCTGAGTGAAGCAAGATATGACAATCAACACCCAATGCCAGATGTCAACACAGAAGTAGATACGCATTTTACAAGGCTATAAGTATGTTGTTTTCTTCTTTGATATTAGGAGTAAAATGTAGATCATACAGTACAGTGTAGACGTCCACATATTGAGGCCAATTAGCACACGGACGAGAGAAAGCCCAGCAGTTCTTCATAAGGAGGCAATGATGTATATGCTTCTGTTGACTTACAAAAACAGGTGGAACAATTCACAGATTAGTTAATCACACACGGTTTGAGATTAGATACAATTTCAGAAATAACCCCGCACATCTGAAGTGCTCTTATTGGTTAAATGTATTTGACCTAGATTTTTACAAGCCACCCTGTCACAACACAAACGCTTTTCCGTCGATAGATATTATAAACACTGTAGGACAAAATACAACATAAAACAGGAGCATTTGGAACATGATTGGGAAATCCCTATATATGTAGCTACACTTCTCACATTTAAAGGCTAGAGGTCACCAAAATCGGTACATCTTTTCTCCTTTAAGCAAAAAGGACTTCCTCTAGTATTACCAGAATTGCTGACAAAACCACTTGTGGCAGGACTTTAGTTGGTGATGTTAACAAGCTGTTTGCAGTTAATTTTCTAACAGCTCAGGATATATTTAGCTACTAGCTAACTACACCTAGCTAGCTCTACTTATTTGTTTTAGCAGTCAGCAGACAGGTGAATGTTAGCGTCTAGCTATGCTGGCTTTGAAATGTGATAAATTGCTGTTAGCTGGCTGTCCCAACCTAGTTATTTTATCATATATTACAAATAAAACAAAGTTAAATTCCTGTTACTTGTATGAAATGATGTGTAACAGAAGAAAATAGCTAATCCACGGTTGGAGCAAGGACAAACGGCAATAGGTTATCTTATTTAGCTTTGTTAGCTATAGCCTAAGTTAGCTAACATTAAGTCAAACTTGCGTAACCTTCACTTAATCTTCTCGATAATCTCAATAATTTGTCTTGAGTAAATTAAAAACAGCCTCCCCTTTTTTTCTTTGTCAAGTGTCCATGTCATAACAGTGATAACAACCTCTAAAGGCCTCGATTTGAAACTGGTCCAGCTCTTTTCTGTCCTGATTCAGGAAACTAATGGATTTGGTGAAGACAGCTCTTAATTTGCTTCGTAGAAATCTTCAAATCTGCCTGCTATTTTCCTCTATCATGTCACCTTGTTGTGCATTGACAAGCATTTATAATCTTGCTTACATCAGACTACCTGTAATTAGCGTTAGCTAATGCAGGTGAGCTGGTACCATGGCAGTGCAGTCTGAATATCAATAAAATAAATCTATAATGTTTTTATTTTGTTTATTCCGTAGTTAGTTAACATATATTTCTACACCACCAGTGGTGTTTTGACACATTAAATAAGATCTGATACCAAAATTGTATTCACTTTGCATCTGTTATCATTCAAAAACCAAAGAAACCAATTACCTAGGTTCCATGCAAAGTGTATATGTTTAGCACTACATATTCTATTTAGAAAGGCCTAACACATAAAAAATAAAAAACAAATAAAACCAAGGAAATATAATTTGTATTCGTCATCAATTTATTTTTCATGAACCAATACTAATTTAATACTTCAGGTCTTTAGGTCCACATTTCAGGTGCACAGGTGATTGCACACAGTCTTTACTCTGAGAAGGATATGGGAAGGTTGGGTAGGACGCTAGACCAGAAATGCACATAACGCATTCTCATCTTCTGTCCTACATAGTTCTTGTTCATCTTAGAATTGATCTCCAGGAACTGGTGTCCAGTGCTGGTGAATCTAGGCCAGGTCACTGGCACCTTCTCTCCTTTGTTAGGGTCCCTGTGGACATAAACAGAGAAAAGGGCATATGAATTGAGGCAGTTTTGGTTTTTTATTCCAATGTCTGATTTCGGTTGGTTTTATCTCTGTGATTCTCCTATGTTTATACCCAGTTTTGGCGAAGTTGGTCCAGTAGGCGATCATGTAGCCAGAGACGTCACGGTGGCGAGGCCAGTACCCCAGTGGTGTGGTGAAAGGCTTTCCGAACACATACTGCAGGTCATCAGCGTGGTCGGCTCCCATCCAGCTGGGGTAGGGCCTACCAATGCCACCCATACGGTTGGGCTGAGAGAAGAGGTACGAGTAGGTACGGCCAGTTCTTTGGTAAGACAAGGAGAGAAAAGGGATGACTACGCCAAACAGGGCTAAATAAAGATGGAGTGTGATAAAAATAATAATTATTATTAATTATTATTATTATTAAGTGAATTAATTAATTGATACACAAAAAGCCATTTAGAGTAATTAACTTAATTTGTATTTAAATTATGCAATCAAATATATGTAATACAATTATTATTCCATTTTACCATATTATGCCATTTAATAATTAGAAAAATGAAGTTAAACTGTTGAATAAAATGATCTTTTAGGCCTATATAAAAAAAGAATTCTAATTCTACTAATTAATGTATCAAACTGTCAAACTTCCATTACTTTTGGCTTATGCTTTACAGTTTGATTTAAATTCATCCACACTTAAGAAGTTAATGTGACACACAAAAAACCACAAGGAAATAAAGGAACTAATTTTGTCAAAAACGCAAAAGGTGATCAAACGTTTTCCATTTGATGAATTACTTCCAAGCAAGTTTAAAGCATCTTTACATAAATGTTCCTAGGGTACTACGGTTGCCCCCCTTGAGGTAAAGAAAAGTTATGTCCTGTTTTTATCCCGCACCTTCTAAAGCAAAGTGTGGTACAAAAGGGCAAATAAACTGAAAGCAACATCTGTACAGCAAGATCTTATTCTCACGTGGCGTTGGCAGCATGAAGGTAGAGGGCAGCCTGAGTAGGAACCAGGAAGATGTAGTCTGTTCCAATCTCCACAACGGTTTTCTTGATGGTCTCCTTGCTGGGGTTTGAGCCCCAGGTGGAGGTGTATGTGGAGTAAGCGTTGTCCAAACCAGCCTTGCCCTTCTCCTTAGTGTAAGAAGCCAGGAGCCTCTTCACATCGTCACTGCAATCAGGAAGGTTTGAAAATGAGGTCTGATAAAACGCCATACCAACGCACTTCTAACAAAAGTAGAGTGTTGCTCTTGGTAGATCCATTCACAATTGCCCTTTTCTTTTCAAGTTACGCTGTGATCAAATGGCTTAAACTCACATAGGGGTGTCCACCAGGGGTGAGTTGATTGAAGGAACATCTAAACCAGTAAACAGGTGTCCATCCATGTCGTTGACTCCAGCGATGTAGTCGATGGCAGCAGTATTGTGGAACAGTTTGGAAGGCTCATCTGGCAGGAAGTCCCCATCAATCACAGGAGACAGGAACAGGTTCCATACAAGTGGGTCTGACAGAGACAGACACAACCAGACACTTACTATGTACAGTACTAACTGTCTGTTTTATAACTGGCATTTTAATTTCCCATATGCTGTATCTGCTATTGGTCTGAAAAGAACAAGCTAGAGGAATTTAGCCTTGCGTGGCACTTGTGCACCCACGGTAATTTGGTAATTTATGCTTTATATAAATATATAAATCTAAACTCTTAATATGAAAGGAATGGAAGCGCCAATCAATCAAAATTGCTAGTTTGGTTAAAACACATCAGTGCCATCAAAATCCACTACAGTATGGGGAGCATTTAAACTGATGTGCACTGCAGAATTTACACGCATGTTGATGGTCAGTCAGCCATTGGGTGTAGTCTTTGCAGTTGGTTCATGCACAAATTTTAGAAGACATTTTTAGGCAGTGTGAGGCCACTTTCTGTTTGACCAGCCAAATGTCCATCCAAATATAGATACATTTTTAAACTAATATCGAAAATCTGCAAAAGAAAATGCTAACTAATATGTGTTTCGATCCACTACTGTTTTGTGAACATAACGAGTTGAGGACATTGAGGTTAATATAATCTAATAAATATATCTTGTAGTGGCACAATTCCTCCAGTGGGGTGCCATTAAACCCTTGCAGAAGAAGGGGGCATAACAAGATGATTTTTTTCATTACTACATTCCTCTGGTAGAAAGCACCACAATGTCTAAAATGAAAATGTAAACGTGGTTATGTGGCATGCGGTCCTTACGATCTGGTGAGCTGGACAGACTGAGAGAGCCCGCCAATGTAAGGAGAGCAGGATCAGTCATCTTCAAACAGGCAGCCATGTTTTGATCTGTGGGGCAGTTGACCTTTAGAGCAACCTGGGGAGAGAGTTCAAA